>NW_023657372.1:24952-54468 GCF_015228065.2 Penaeus monodon | reverse complement strand
GTCATTTTATTTTTTCATATTTTTTTTAACATCCATATAAATTTAATTTTCAATTATTCCGATTTTTTAAATTTGAATTTACATTATATAATATTTTACTAATAATAACGTCTTAATATTACATAATTAAAAAAATTTTTAACTTTTTTCATTATTTAAATTTAATATCGTATTACTGTAATTATTCCTGTTATAATAATTATTTTACAATTATATACCGTAAAATAGTATATGATTAAAAAAACAATAATAAATTAATAACAATATAACAATTAGTATTATTAAAAATTATACTTATTATTACTATTATTGTTATATTACAGTTATGATATATTTTTGGCAATAATACTAAAAATTAAAGAAATAATAATAATAATAATAATAATAATAATAATATAATAATAATAATAATAATAATAATAAAAAATAAATAATAATAATGATAACAATAATGATAATAGTAATAATAGTATAAATCATCAAATGTTATCCAAATTCTCTGTATTCTCACTTTTATCATCATTATTGTCATGACTAATAGAATTCTGGTAATTATTATCTTTATTACCCTAATAATTGCCAGAATCATCAAATGAATGGAAAAAACGTCATTTTGGATCTACTCCCCAAAGGATATTTTTCGCTAGTTTTTACCGCTTTTTCGACTTTTGGGATTTTTTTTCTTTTACATTTTTTTTTATTATTTTTGGACACAATTCCTGTTATTATCATCATTTTTATCATGATTATCATCATCATTATCGTTATCATCATTATTATCATCATTAACATCATTATCATCATTATCATCTTTATCATCACCATTATCATCATTATTGCAATTATCATCATTATTGCAATTATTATCATTATTATTGCAATTATTGCCGTTATAATCATAATTTTACATCTATACTAATAACAACTACAATAATAATAGTAATAACAATAATAATAACAATAAAAAACGTCTTTATAATCATTATTTATATCATTATTTTAATTAATATCGTATTACTGTAATTATTACTGTTATAATAATTATTTTTACAATTATACTACCAGAAAAAATAGTAATAATAATAATAATAATAATAATGATTTTAATAAAAATATCATTACAATTAGTATATAAATAATATACTTTTTATTATTATTATTGTTATTATTCCATTTATAAAAATATTTTTGGAAATAATACTAAAAATTTAAAAGTAATAATAATAATAATAATATAATAATAAAATAATAATAATAAATTAATAATAATAATAATAATAATAATAATAATGATAATAATAATGATAATAGTAATAATAGTAATAATCATCAAATGTATCATAATTCTCTTTATTCTCACTTTTATCTCATTATTGTCATGATTAATAGAATTCTGGTAATTATTATCATTTTTACCCTAATAATTCCCAGAATCAAAAATGAATGGGAAAACGTCATTTGGAGTCTACTCTAAAAAGGGATATATTTCGTAGATTTTGCCGCTTTTTCGACTGTGGGATTTTTTTTCTTAACCTTTTTTTATTATATATATACAAAATTCCTGTTATTATCATCATTATTATCATGATTATCATCATTTTATCGTTATCATCATCATTATCATCTTTATCATCATTATCATCATCATTACCCATCATTATTGCAATTATTATTCATTATTGCAATTATTATCTTTATATTGCAATTATTGCGTTATAATATATATTTTACATCTTACTAATAACAACTACAATAATAATAGTAATAACAATAATAATAACAATAATAACGTCTTTATAATCATTATTTATATTTATTTTTATTATTTTTAAAATTAAAAACCCTTAAAAATAAAAAATAATATTAAAAATTAATAAATTAAAAAAATTTAAAATTAAAATTATTTTATAATATAAAAATTTTTTATTTTTTTTTAATTACTTTTTATTTTTTTTTAAAAAAAAATTTTTTTTAATAATAAATATAAAAATAATAATAATAAAAATTTAATAATATAATAAAAATTTTAAAAATAAAAATAAAATAATAATTTAAAAAATTTTTTTTTTTTTTTAAATTTTAAATTATTTCAAATTAATAAATTTTTATTATTTCATTTTCCCCTTATATTGAGAAATAATTTGGAAAAAATTTTGGGAATCCTTAACATTCCCTTGATTTTTTTTTGATTTTGGGTTTTTTTTTCTTTTTTTTTTTTTTAAATTTAAAATTCCCTGTTATTTTATTATTTCAATTTATATTTTTTATCTTATATCATAATTACATATTTATCATCATTTTTTTTTTAATTTTTAAATTTTATTTATATTTTTTTATTTTTTTATTGAAATTTATTGCAGTTATAAAAAATTTTTTAAAATTATTAAAATAACAACTCAATAATAAAAAATTAAACAAAATAATAAAAATTAATTTTATAATTTTTTTTATATTTTTTAATTAATTTTTAACGTATTATTACTGTTATAAATTATTTTTAAATTTTTAAACCGTAAAAAAAATATAAATAAAAAAAAAATAATATTATACAAATATAAAATAATTTTTATTATAATTAAACTTTTATTTTTATTTTTTTTTTACTTTTTATAATAATTTTTTGGAAAAAATTAAAAAAAAAAATAATAAATAATAATAATAAAAATAATAATAAAAATAATAATAAAAATAAAAAAAATTTAAAATTTATTTTAAATAATAATTATAATTTTTTAAAAAAATTAATATATATACAAATTTAAAAATTTCTTCTTTATCTCCACTATTTTGGAATTTTAAAAAAGGGGTATTATTCCCATTTCCCTTAATTGGGAAAATTCCCCCGGGGAAAAATTATTTTGGAAAATCTAAAACTATTTCCTAGTTTTCCCCTTTTTTTTTTTTTCTTTCCTTTTTTTTATTTTACACAATTCCTTTTATTATCATCTTTTTTAATATTTAATATTATTTTTCGTTATAATATATATTTACACCCTCTTTTTAAAAATTAAATTATTATAAATATTTTTCAATTTTTATCTTTTTTATATTTTATATTTATTTTTTAATCTTTTAATAACATACTAAAAATTTTTCCCAAATAATAAAATAAAAATTTTTATAATCTTTTTTATACAATTTTAAAAAAGTTTTTAAAATTTAACTGTTAAAAAATTTTTTTTTAAAATTAAAATTAAAAAATTTAAATAAATAATAAAATAAAAATAAAAAAAATTATAAAATAATATTATTAAATTAAATTTATTTTTATTTTATGATTAAAAATTTAATTTTTTTTTTTGGAATAAATATAAAAATTAAAAGTAAATAAAAATAATAATCTAAATTTAAAATTTTTATTAATTAATAATAATATTTAATATAATGAAATCTAATAAAGAAAAATACAAATTTTAAATTCTTTATTTAAAAACTCATTTTTATTAAAGAATTCGGAAAATTTTTTCTTTTCCCCAAATTTCCAAACTTAATGGAAAAAATCTTTTTTATCTCAAAAATATTTCCAGATTTTTCCGTTTTTTCACTTTTTTTTTTTTTCTTTACTTTTTTTTTAAATTATAAAATCCTTTATTATATCATTTTTATGGATTATCATTATATATTTTACATTTAAAATTTTTAAATAAAAATTATTTTTAATTTTATTACTTTTCGTTAAATATTTTTAATCTTATTAATTAAATTTTTAAAAATAATAATAAATAAAAAGTTTTAAATATTTTTTAATTTTTTTTTAAATTTAATACTTATTATTAAATTAACTTTTAAATTTATTATTTTAAATTATACAAATTTTTTAAAATATAAAAAAAAAAAAATTTAATAAAAAAAATTTAATTTTTTAAATATATTTTATTTTTATTTTATTTTTTTATAATTTTAAAAAATTTTTTAAAAAAAAAATAATATAAAAATTTAAAGTAACAATTTGTTTTTATCATCATTTTATCATTTATCTCATTTTATTTTATACATATTATAATTTTATTATACATAACTATTTTGCAATTTTTAATAAGAAATTTTTTTCAATTATTGCAATTTTGCTTTTCCCTTTTTCTTTTTTAAAAACCTAAATAATAATAAAAAAAATTTTTAAATAATAACGTTTTATCTTATTTTATCATTATTTTTTAACTTTTTAAAAATTTTCTTTTTAAATTTATTTTTTTTTTTTCCCCAAAAAAAAATTAATATATAAAACATTAAAAAATTTTAAAAAATATTAAAAAATTTAATTTTTTTTAAAATTTTTAATTTTATTTTTTACTTTAAATTTAAATTTTTTTTTAAAATAAGTAAAAATTAAAATAATATAATAAATTTAAAATAAAAAAAAAATAAAATAAAAAAAATATAAAAAATAAAAATTTATATGATATTTATTGTAATATTAAATAATATCTTTTCCCAATTTTTTTATTTATTTACTCTTATTTCATATTAATAAAATTTTTAAATTTTATCATTATTCCCAATAATCCAAACAAAAATTAAAAAAACCTTTTTGGGATTATCTCAAAAGGGAATATTTTTTTTTAGATTTTCCCCGTTTTTCATTTTGGGGGTTTTTTTCTTTTACCATTAATAGGAACAATTTTTTTTAATATATTTATATTTTTATCTTTTATTATCTATACTTTTTTTTTATATTTATATATTTTTAAAAAATTATTCAAAAATAATTAAATTAAATATTATTTTTCAATTTTTCAATTTATATTTTTTACTTAAAAAAAATAAAATAAAAGTTAATAAAATTTTAAACAATAAAAAAATTTTAAATATTTTTTAAAATTTTTATTTATTAATTTTATATTTTATTATTTTAAAATAATTTTTTTAAATTTATATAATAAAAATAATAAAAATGATAATAAAAAATAAAATATTATCAATAAACTTTATTATTAATAATTTCTTATTTAAATTTTATTTTTAAAAAAAAAAAAAAAATTTTTTTAATAATCAAAATTAAATTTTAAAAAATTAAAAAATTTTAATTTTTTATTTTTTTTCTTTATAAAAATTTAAAAAATTTATAATATAAAAATAAGTTTAATTAATTTATCTAAAATTTTAAAAATTTTTTTTTATTCTCACTTTTTATCATTTGATGATAATGAATTTTATTTTTATTTACCCCAAAAATTGCAGTATAAAAAATAAAAATTATTTACATTTCCCAAAATATTTTTCCAAATTTAAAACCGCTTTTTACTTTTATTTTTTTTTTTTTCTTTTTTTATTTATGAAATTTGTTTTAATATTTTACAGTTACATTTTATTAGTATAACATATATTTTATCAATTACTATATTTATATTTTCAATTATTATATATTTTTCAATTTTTATATATTTTCTTTTGCGTTTAATAAAATTTTTTAATTTATATATAAAATAAATATAATTATAAAATAAATAAAAAAAATATTTTAAAAATTTAATTTAAAAAAATTTTTAATTTAATTTCGTATTATGAAATTTTATTTTATAATAAAAAATTTTTATTTAACCCAAAAAAAATAAAATTTTATTAATAAAAAATTTTTAAATACAATTTAAAAAAAATTTTTTAATTTTTTAAATTAAAAATTATTTTGGGATTTTCTTAAAATTTTTTTTTGGCAATCTTAATTAAATTTAAAAATTTTTAATAAAAATAAAAAAAATTTTTTATAATAATTATATAATAAAAAAAAAAAAAATTTTTAAAAATTAATAATAATTATATAAAATATATAATCTCAAATGATCTTCCCTTTATTTAAATTTTTTAAAATTTTTTTTTAAATGAATTTGGAATTATTATAATTTTACCCAAATAATTCCAAAAAATATAATAAAAAAAACCCCTTTTTTTAGTAACCTTAAAGGCTTATTTGTAATTTTCCCTTTTTCCTTTGGGTTTTTTTCTTTTAAATTTTTTTTTTTATAGAAAATTTTTTTTATATTTTTTTTTTTTAATATTTACATTATTTTTTATAATATTTTATCTTATACTTATTTTTTTATTATTATTATTACAATTTTTATTTTATTTTGCAATTATTAAATATTTTTTTAAAAAATTATATATAAAATAAAAAATAATAAAATAAATAAAAAAAATAAAAATTTTAAAATTTTTTTTTAATTTTATTTAAATTTAAATACTTTATTACGAATTTTTACTTTTAAATATTTTTTTTTATAAATCCAAAAAATATATTTTAAAAAACAAGATAATATTTTTGAAAATTATAAATTCATTTTTAACTTTTTTTCATTTTTTTTTTTCATTTTTTTTTTTTCCCTTACTTAATAAAAAATAAAAAATTTTAAAAAAATTTTAAAAAAAAAAAAATAATATAATAATTTTAATAATATAATAATAATAATAATAATAATAATGATAATAATAATGATAATAGTAATAATAGTAATAATCATCAAATGTTATCCAAATTCTCTTTATTTTCAATTTTATCATCATTATTGTCATGATTAATAGAATTCTGGTAATTATTATCATTATTACCCTAATAATTGCCAGAAACATCAAATGAATGGAAAAAACGTCATTTTGGAGTTTACTCTCAAAAGGCTATATTTCGCTAGATTTTGCCGCTTTTTCGTCTTTTGGGATTTTTTTTCTTTTACCTTTTTTTTTATTATATATGGACACAGTTCCTGTTATTATCATCATTATTATCATGATTATCATCATTATTATCGTTATCATTATCATTATCATCATTATCATCATCATTATCATCATTATTGCAATTATCATCATTATTGCAATTATTATCATTATTATTGCAATTATTGCAGTTATAATATATATTTTTACAATTATACTACAGAAAAAATAATAATAATGATAATAAAAAACAATAATACTATTAATAAAAAATATTATAACAATTAGTATTATTATAATTATACTTATTTTATTATTTTTGTTATTATTAGAGTTATAATATATTTTTGGCAATAATACTAATAATTAAAGTAATAATAATAATAATAATAATAATAATAATAATAATAATAATAATAATAATAATAATAATAATAATAATAATAATAATAATAATAATAATAATGAAAATAGTAATAATAGTAATAATCATCAAATGTTATCCAAATTCTCTTTATTTTCAATTTTATCATATTATTGTCATGATTAATAGAATTCTGGTAATTATTATCATTATTACCCTAATAATTGCCAGAAACATCAAATGAATGGAAAAAACGTCATTTGGAGTCTACTCTCAAAAGGCCTATATTTCGCTAGATTTTGGCCGCTTTTCAACTTTTGGGATTTTTTTTCTTTTACCTTTTTTTTATTTATATGGACACAGTTCTTTTATTTTTATCATTATTATCATGATTATCATCATTATTATCTTTATCTTTATCATTATCATCATTATCATCATCATTATCACCATTATTGCAATTATCATCATTATTGCAATTATTATCATTATTATTGCAATTATTGCAGTTATAATATATATTTTACACTATACTAATAACAACTACAATAATAATAGTAATAACAATAATAATAAATATAATAACGTCTTTATAATCATTGTTTATATCATTATTTTAATTAATATCGTTATTACTGTAATTATTACTGTTATAATAATTATTTTTACAATTATACTACCAGTAAAAATAATAATAATGATAATAATAACAATAATAATATTAATAATGATAATAATAACAATAATAATATTAATAACAATATTATAACAATTAGTATTATTATAATTATACTTATTATTATTATTATTGTTATATTACAGTATAATATATTTTTGGGCAATAATATAATAATTAAAGTTAATAATAAATAATAATAATAATAAAAATTTAATAATAATAATAATGATAATAATAATAATAAAATAATGATAAAATAATGATAATAGTAATAAAAAGTAATAATCATCAAATGTTATCCAAATTCTCTTTATTCTCACTTTTATCATCATTATTGTCATGATTAATAGAATTTGGTAATTATTATCTTATTACCCTAATAATTGCCAGAATCATCAAATGAATGGAAAAAAGTCATTTTGAAGTCTACTCTCAACAGGCTATTTTTCACTAGATTTTGCCGCTTTTCGATTTTTGGGATTTTTTTTTTCTTTTACCTTTTTTATTATATAGGACACAATTCCTTTTTATTATCATCATTATTATCATGATTATCATCATTATTATCGTTATCATCATCATTATCATCATTATCATCATTATCATCATTATTGCAATTAGTATCATTATTATTGCAAATATTATCATTATTATTGCAATTACTGCAGTTATAATATATATTTTTACATCTATACTAATAACAACTACAATAATAATAGTAATAACAATAATAATAACAATAATAATGTCTTTATAATCATTATTTATATCATTATTTTAATTAATATCGTTATTACTGTAATCATTACTGTTATAATAATTATTTTTACAAATATACTACCAGTAAAAATAATAATAATGATAATAATAACAATAATAATATTAATAACAATATTATAACAATTATTATTATTATAATTATACTTATTATTATCATTATTGTTATTATTACAGTTACAATATATTTTTTGGCAATAATACTAATAATTAAAGTAATGATAATAATAATAATAATAATAATAATAATAATAATAATAATAATAATAATAATAATAGTAATAATAATAATAATAATAATAATGATAATAATAATAATAATAATAATAATAATAATGATAATGATAATAATAATGATAATAGTAGTAATAGTAATAATCATCAAATGTTATCCAAATTCTCTTTATTCTCACTTTTATCATCATTATTGTCATGATTAATAGAATTTTGGTAATTATTATCATTATTACCCTAATAATTGCCAGAATCATCAAATGAATGGAAAAAACGTCATTTTGGAGTCTACTCTCAAATGGCTATATTTTGCTAGATTTTGCCGCTTTTTCGACTTTTGGGATTTTTTTTCTTTTACCTTTTTTTTTATTATATATGGACACAATTCCTGTTATTATCATCATTATTATCATGATTATCATCATTATTATCGTTATCATCATCATTATCATCATTGTCATCATTATCATTATTATCATCATCATTATTGCAATTATTATCATCATTATTGCAATTATTATTATTATTATTGCAATTATTGCAGTTATAATATATATTTTTACATCTATACTAATAACAACTACAATAATAATAGTAATAACAATAATAATAACAATAATAACGTCTTTATAATCATTATTTATATCATTATTTTAATTAATATCGTTATTACTGTAATTATTACTGTTATAATAATTATTTTTACAATTATACTACCAGTAAAAATAATAATAATAATAATAATAATAATAATAATAATAATAATAATAATAATAATAATAATGATAATAATAATGATAATAGTAATAATAGTAATAATCATCAAATGTTATTCAAATTCTCTTTATTCTCACTTTTATCATCATTATTGTCATGATTAATAGAATTCTGGTAATTATTATCATTATTACCCTAATAATTGCCAGAATCATCAAATGAATGCAAAAAACGTCATTTTGGAGTCTACTCTCAAAAGGCTATATTTCGCTAGATTTTGCCGCTTTTTCGACTTTTGGGATTTTTTTTCTTTTACCTTTTTTTATTATATATGGACACAATTCCTGTTATTATCATCATTATTATCATGATTATCATCATTATTATCGCTATCATCATCATTATCATCATTATCATCATTATCATGATCATTATCATCATTATTGCAATTATTATCATCATTATTGCAATAATTATCGTTATTACTGTAATTATTACAGTTATAATAATTATTTACAATTAACTACAGTAAAAATAATAATAATGATAATAATAACAATATAATATAACAACATATTATAACAATTAGTATTATTATAATTATACTTATATATTATTATTGTTATTATTACAGTTATAATATATTTTTTGGCAATAATACTAATAATTAAAGAATAATAATAATAATAATAATAATAATAATAATAATAATAATAATAATAATAATAATAATAATGATAATAATAATGATAATAGTAATAATAGTAATAATCATCAAATGTTATCCAAATTCTCTTTATTCTCACTTTTATCATCATTATTGTCATGATTAATAGAATTCTGGTAAATTATTATCATTATTACCCTAATAATTGCCAGAATCATCAAATGAATGGAAAAAACGTCATTTTGGAGTCTACTCTCAAAAGGCTATATTTCGCTAGATTTTGCCGCTTTTTCGACTTTTGGGATTTTTTTTCTTTTACCTTTTTATTATATATGGACACAATTCCTGTTATTATCATCATTATTATCATGATTATCATCATTATTATCGTTATCATCATCATTATCATCATTATCATCATCATTATCATCATTATTGCAATTATTATCATCATTATTGCAATTATTATCATTATTATTGCAATTATTGCAGTTATAATATATATTTTTACATCTATACTGTGGTTGTAGGCAAACGCACAAGAAGTCAAATTACTCTTTATTTAGAGTGTACAGCTTGTGTTCGAGTGAGAGCCTAGCCGATGAGTGAGTGAGTTCCTTTTGGACTCGGCGGCTTAAATATGCCAGTCGCGATGTATACTCTCGAGTCAGGTCCGATGAGCTGCGCGGTGATAGGCGGGAGTCGGATCGCCAAACCGCCTGGACCTGACTCTACCGAGCGCGGAAGCTCGTCGCACGTTGGTCACCACAGCACTCCCCTTCCAGTGTAGCGGTCGCGAAACGAACCTTCGAAATCGTGCATTGCTCCTGGAGATGCGCAGGCTTCGCACGGTCGATGCTGACGGTTTCGTCTCCTCGTGGTCGCCGGATGGTGATGGTTTTACTGTCCCGCTTGATGACCGGAAAGGGCCCCTCATAGGGTGGGCAGAGGGGAGGCTTGGTGGGTCGTCTTATGAAGACATGTGAGCAGTCTTGGAGGTCGCGGGGCAAGTAGATGTCTCGTTGCCGTGATGGTCTCGTAGGACGAGAGCGGACGCGGGCCATGCGGTCGCGAAGCTGCCTTCCGAATGCTCCCGGGTCCTGATCTCCGGAGCTGACTAGAAAGTCAGCAGGGAGAGCTATGGTGGTTCCATAGACCATCTCTGCTGCGGTGCACCGAAGATCCTGCTTGAACGAGGTCCGTATGTGTAGGAGTGCCAAGGGTAACTGGTCACCCAGTGTCGGGCGGGAGAAGAGCCGTGAGGGCCTCCTTCAAGTGCGGTGTAGGCGCTCCACCATGCCATTGGCACTGGGATGGTATGCAGTGGTCCGGATGCGCTTCGAGCCGAGAAGGATTATCAGCTGCCTCCAGAGCTCGGACTCGAACTGAGGACCTCTGTCGGTCGTGACCGTCGCTGGAGTCCCGTAGCGAGATATCCAGGTGCTGATAAGGTCTTGGCAATGGTGGCGGCAGTGGTGTCCTGGATAGGCGTGGCCTCAGGCCACCTGGTAAACCGGTCAATCATCGTCAGGACGTAGCTGTAACCCTGGTCTGCTGGTAGGGACCGACTACGTCGAGGTGTACATGCTCGAAGCGGCCATCTGGTACAAGGAACACCTGTGGGGGAGATTTAGTGTGTCGGTGAACCTTACTGCGTTGGCATTCGATGCAGGTGCGACACCACTGCCGGACATCTCTATTGATGCCGGGCCAGACGACTTTGTTGCGGATGAGGTTCCTGTGTTGCGCGAATTCCCCTATGAGCGTGGTAAGCTTCGAAAAACTGTCGGCGGAGTGACGGAGGGATGTAAGGACGGGGTCTGCCCAGCGAGATGTCGCAGAGGATGGTGTCCCGAGAGCCCTGAAGCTGCACCTGCTCTAGTTCAAGGGAGGTATCTCCGTCGGTGAGCCTGGGGAGGGAAGGGTCTTGTTGCTGCTCCCTGCGAACCAGCTGGTAGTCGATCGGGGTGCTGCTCGCACTTACCATGGATATTGAGACTCTGGATAGGGCGTCTGCAGCCTGGTTGTTGGTGCCCCGGATGTGTCGTATGTCAGTGGTGAACTGGGCAACGAAATCCAGGTGCCTCTCTTCACGCGGGGACTGACGGCGACTCCTGTTGTGCAGGGCGAAGGTGAGGGGCTTGTGGTCCGTCAAGATGTGGAAGTCCTTCCCCTCGACGTATGTCCGGAAGTGTTTGATGGCCGTATAAACTGCAAGGAGCTCCTTGCCGAAGGCACTGTACCTATTTTGTTGTAGGCTGAGAGTCCGTGAAAAGAAAGCCAGGGGTTGCCAACCATTACCTGAATCTTGTTGTAAAACTGCTCCCATGGCGGTGTCCGAGGCGTCGACGGCTATATTGAGCCTTGCTCCCTGCTGCGGGTGGTTGAGGAGGGTCGCCGAGGCTAAGGCGTCCTTGCTAGCCTCGAAAGCTTCAATCGCCTCAGAGGTCCAAGTAACGTCTCTGCCGCGTCCCGACCGGGACGGAGCGAGGAGACGTTGCAGAGGGGCCAGAAGAAGGGCGCACTTCGGGATGAACCTCCTGAAGAAGTTAATCATGCCGAGGTACTTCCGAAGCTGTCTCTTCATTGTTGGCTTAGGGAACTGCCTGATGCTGCTGACCTTCTCCTGAGCTGGGGTAATACCGTCAGCGGTAATCGTGTGACCTAGAAAGGTGAGAGAGGGGACTCCGAAAAGACTCTTACCAGGGTTGATGACGACTCCGGCTCCCTGCAGGCGGTCGAAGAGGGCCCGGAGATGCTGCTGGTGTTCCTCACTGTTGCTGCTGGCGATGAGTATATCGTCGATGTAGACGAAGACACCCTGTAGGCCACGGGTGACATCGTCCATGAAGCGCTGGAAGGTCTGGGCGGCGTTTGCGGAGTCCGAACGGCATTCGCAGGAATTCGTACAGGCCGAAGGGCGTGGTCACAGCTGTCTTCGGGATGTCCTCCTCGGCAATGGGGATTTGGTGGTACGCTCTGACGAGGTCGATTTTAGAGAAAATCGTGCATCCCGAGAGCTCCCGTGTGAAGGAGTGGAGGTGCGGGAGGGGGTAGCGGTCCGGTGCGGTGGCTGTGTTGAGGTGACGGTAATCCCCACAGGGACGCCAGTCGCCGTCCTTCTTACGAACAAGGTGCAGGGGAGATGCCCACTGGCTGCTGGAAGGGCGTATGATGCCGAGCTCTCGCATGTGCTCGAATTCTGCCTTTGCGATGCGGAAGCGATCTGGTGCGAGTGGCCTGCAGCGGGAAAAGACCGGGGTCCAGTCGTGACGATGTGGTGCTTGACGGTGTGTGTGGTGTCGTGCCACGTTGATGGGCTTCGTCAGCGCTGGAAACTCGCGCAGCACAGCTCTGTAAGGGCACTGGTTGGGCAGTACAGTGTATATCCGGGGGACACGTACCAGGGCCGACGAGGCGTAGGTGCGGGTCCCTGACTGGTGCACAAGGCACTCCCGCCTAAGGTCTACCGTGAATCCGTGGTGAGCCAGGAAATCAGCTCCGAGGATCGGCTGCTGTACGTCGGCGACAAGGAAAACCCACGTCAGCTTCGAATGCGGAGCGCCGCTGAAAAGGAGGGTCAGTGAGCGCTCACCGTATACGTTGATGGGCGAACAGTTGGCAGCCTCCAAGGTGCGAGAAGCAGGCGATTGTCTGTCTTTGAAGGATGCGGGAATGAGACTGACTTCCGCTCCTGTGTCCACCAAGAACCGCAGGCGGGAATTGTTGTCGCGGACGTAGAGTAGGCGCCGTCTGGGGCCGCGAGAGATCGGCGCTACTAGTTCCCGCGGTGTCCGTTTCCCGGCCACGAGCAAGGGGGTTCGCACCGACGCGCCCTGCTGCCAAATCGGGAATGGGTAGAAACAGTAGCTACCTGGAGTCGGGGAACGGCGGCGGCTGTAGGTGTGACGGTACTGGGGCGCGTAGTCTCGTCCACGATCGCGGTTGAACCGGGTGATGCAGGACTGCGATGGCGGGATCTGGGACGTGGGTGAAGGTTCGCGGGCTGAAAGTTGTCGAACGGCAGTTGTGAGTTCGGCAACCTGTGTCGCGAGGGCTTCCAAGGTTAGAGGTGGGGGAGCGGCTACAGCTGAAACTTGTGCGGTAGTCTGGATGCCTATGATCTCGTCCGCTTTTGAGGCTAATTGCTCAATAGGGAGCTCCGACGCTAGTAGAGCGGTTTGAACGGTCGCTGGGAGACGCTGAAGGAACATCGAGCGTAGAAGGTCAGGAGGCAGATGAGTGTTGGCACGGGAGAGAGTGCGTTGTATGTGCCGGAGTATTTCCGAAGGAGTACGGGTGTCAGGCGACGAAGCTGTGAAGAGAGCACGTAGTGCGTTTCGTGGGGAAGGCGCGGCTCTCTGCAGGATTGCTTCCTTGAGGAGTTCATATGTGTTGTACTCGGGGTTGTTAATAAGGTCGCTGACGGAGAGCAGGAGTTCAGGCGAGATGTTGGTGACCAGTATCCGATATTTGGTGGTCGGAAGGTGACATGGCGTAGGAGGAACTCTGTTCCACCTGCAGAAACCATTCAGGAAGGCAAGCAATGGTGCAGGTGGGCAATGGCTTCAAGGCGGCTGACACCCAAGGAACGGCTCTTAACCCCCAGGGTCACCAGTGTGGTGTAGAAAAACGCACAAAAAGTCAATTATTTTTTTTGAGTGTACAGCTAGGTTGAGTGAGGCCTAGCCGATAGTGGTGAGCCTTTTGGACTCGGCGGCTTAAATATCCAGTCGCGATGAAAAATCTCGAGTCGGGTCCGATGAGCGCGCGGTGATAGGCGGGAGCGGATCCCCAAAAACCGCCTGGACCTGACTCTACCGACCCGGGGAAAAGTCGTGCACGTGGTCACCACAATACTAATAACAATACAATAATAATAGAATAAAGGGCATGACATCGTAGTCCAGGGAATTATCAGCGGAAGCTGTCGCTTTAGGGTATCACGTTACGCGCTCCCACTTTCCGAGGGGCAAAAGAGGCTGAGCCCCGGGGGAAAGGGCAACAATTCCCGCCCCGCAATAGCCGACCACCGCACTGTGGAGAAGATTTTAAATTCTTGCCGTCGAGATTCAACGGGCCGGGGGCCCCCCTAAAAATTGTTACAAGTGTACAGCAGGCCACACTGTAGTAGCTTAGACATCAGCCAGGATGTGCTTCCGCAGCACACGACCGAGTGGATATGGGGGGAGACCAATGCACACCCCCCCCATCGGGCTCCCGAGGGCACCGGATGCGGTGGCCGTCACATACCCCAACGTGTCGAGACTTTCCCCGAGATCGTCTCCTCAAACCCGGAGCAAGCATGTGAGAGGAGGGCCTAGACCTCCCCCGGCCACTGCGATCTGGTGGAAGGATGGTGGGTGTCGAGGAGACCGTCACTAGTGCCCCATTAGGCAATAACACCCTCAGGGAAAGGGCCCCACCCGAATACACGACCGAATCCAAGAGGAAAACAGACAAGGCCAAGGGCAGGCGTTCCAGAGCGCCTGGCCCGCTGTCTGAGAAGCAAAAAACCCAACAGAGCAAAAAATGTGAAGGCTAAAACCCAGACTTGAAAATGCCATTGATGAGGGCCCACGACCTACCCAAAACCGGGGGCCCAGGAGTCAAAAGGGACCCCGGGTCTTCAATGCGAGATTGGGAGGTAAACCCACAGGGAAAAGTGCCAAAAACATTTCCAAAGGCAAAAAAACCCCCGACAACCTGCCCTCCTAAGGGAGGCGGTGAGGGATCCCAAGGAAACTGCCAGCAGAGTGAGGAGGAAAAAGTGGTGGAAGGGTTTTGTGAGTCTTTTGACACCTACCACCTCTCAGACTATGGAAAAGGGGTAAAGCGAGCCACAGCGCTCACCCCCGGGCAGCCCCACGACCCCCGGCAGGGGCCCAACAGATGGCGCAAGAGTTTCTCGAAAAAGAGAGCGCAGTCTCCCACCCGAACTGGGGGCAAGAAAAGAACGCCTACAACCAGACAGATTTGCTCACATCAGAGAAAGGGCAGCCGAACCCGAAACTCAGACGTTATTTTTTCTTGAGGGAACAAGAGATGCCACCCAAAAAACCCCAGTCGCAACTCCCCGGGGCGGGGGGGGGAACTGACCCCATCATCTCCCCCCCGGGACTGGAGGGGTTCATTCTCTACAACAGCCGGGAAAACTTCCCTAACCCCAGAGCGGAAGAGGGCTACAATGTTCCACCAAACCAAAGGGCCGGGGAATACCCCCCCACCTCCCGCTCTGGCCAAACCCGGGGATTCTGGGGGTCGGGGGGGGGCCCCCCCCCGAAAAACCCCCCCTTACCAGGGGGGGGGGGGGGGGGGGTTGGTGGGGGGGGGGGAACCAGGGGGTTTTTGAATGGCAAGCCCCTTTTGCCTTCGGGAGACCCTGATAAAAAAGGAATCGAGGTAACCGGGGCTTGGATAGGTGATACTTTAGAATAGAACACCCAGGTCAAATTCCAAGGCCCCTATCACAGAAGACTAGAAAAGGAAACCCCACAGGGGGGGGTTTCTCAGTCCAGCCCTTTTTAACACACTAATTCCTGTATCCTCAACAAAACCTCCAGGGGGGTGAAGATTATCCCCTATGCAGACATCTTGCTATCATCTCCACTGGAGACACGCCTAAAAAAAGCCCGCTTTGTCTGGATGGTTTCCGGGGAGGTTGCAGGAGGGGACAAAAGACTCTGCAGCCAAACCCAAAGGCCCTGGTTTTGAGACAGAGAGTTAAAAGCACAGCGAAAATCCGGGGAATGGATTGGGGGGGGTTTAGGAATCCCTGTCCCTTGGGGAAAGGATAGCCCGGACCCTCCCTTCCGCCAGGGGGCCCAGTCCCTGTTTGACCGAAAAAAGGCAAGCTGTCTGATGAGAGTAATGAGGGGAAAAGGGACCATGGGGGCCCAGACACAGAGTACTAAGATCATTTACGTACATGCTGTAGGCCCATTGTGACTATGCCTCCCCGCTCTGATTGGATCAAGAGAAAATATAAAGACCGTTTGGAGACAGCCCAAAAACGAAGCCGCCGGGGTCATTTGGGTCCCCCAAGGTGGGCGAAGGTCCTCAACCCCCTATGGGAAAAAACTTCCCCCCTGGCCTCAGAATTGATCTAACGGACCCCAAATTTTACAAAGGATCCAGGCTCCAGGAACACAAACTTAAGACAAAAAATAGTCAGCCCTAGAAAAAAGATAACGAGCGTTGCAAAAACCCTGGCGTCTCAAACCCGGGGTGCTAAACGCCATCGCTCAAAAAAAACCACTAGGGCCCAAGGCATGGACTCCCCCACCCCGCTTTGCGAAGCTCCGCCGGGGGCACAAACCTCGATAGAGTTCCGGTCATGAGATCCCAAGAAAAAAAGACTGAATTTTGTACCCCCAGCCAAAAGGGCAGAAACCAGAGGGTCTTTGCAACCATCACCCCCCGGGGACCCCTAACAATACACAGAGGATGGGGTCGATCCCTGCCCCACATGCAGGCGCCGGTTTTGCAGCAAGGGATCCCACAATATCCTGGGGGGAAAACAGAAAAACCCTCCTCGTTACGGGCAGAGGTAGGCTATCATGGGAGACTGAGACACGCGTCAGGAGAAAAGGAAACGTGGCATACACAAGACCCCAAAAGGGAGCCTTTTCGACTGTCTTCAGCAGCGTCCCCCATGAAAATCTACCCCCTGAAACCCATCGGCACAAAAACACAAGGATGTTTGCTAGGGTAGAAAAATTATCTAAACGGGTTCCCACCCATTGGGGATCAGAGAAATGAGCTTGTGAAGATTAGCCGAAATGGCCCGGGGTTCCCCCCAAATCCCATGAAATACATAGAGCCGAAGTTATTAGGAGGAAGGTACGGTGGGGGCCCAACCCTTCCTCCGCAGCTCACAGAGAGGAAACGAGACTTTCCCCCCTCGGCCAGCTGGTATCAGATCCACAGTATGAACCAGGGCACTCTCGAAATAAAAACAGAGGTACCGAAGTCATTCTGCACGAATGCGCCAGGTTACCACTGTGCAGGGCAGATATACAAACCATAGAACGTGAAGAGGGGGTTTTGATGCTTGCGGCGAGCGAACGCCACACTGATACACTACTTGGAGAATGCGGCACACGAAATTTCCTAAGAAAAACCCCCACAGAACACAGCTCGTGCTGGTAAAGAGATTATGCGAGAGCTTACCCCACGGCTACAGGGCCTGTGGAAACCCCACCGCCCGGTAAGCACGAGGTCAGACCAACAAATGAGACAGCCTAAAAGCTGACCCCCGGCGGGCCATAAGGAAAGGCCCGGGCGAAGCCAGAACTTGCAAAACTCAAGCAAAAAGCAAGCAAAGTAATAACAAAAATAATAACAATAAAAACGTCTTTTTAAAAATATTTAAACATTATTTTTAAATTAAAATCGTTTTTTACTGTAATTATTACTGTTATAATAAATTTTTTTTTAAAGATATACCCTAAAAAAAATAAAAATGATAATAATAACAAAATAATATTAATAACAAATTTTAACAATTAGTATTTTTATAAATATACTTATTTATTATTTTTGTTTTTATACAGTTATAATATATTTTTTGGGAAAAAATACTAATAATTAAAGTAATAAAAAATAAAATATTTAATAATAATAATAATAATAATAATAATTAATAATAATAATAAAAATGATAAAAATAATGATAATAGTATAATAGAATAATCATCAAATGTTATCCAAATTCTCTTTATTTTCATTTTATATCTTATTTTCATGATAATAGAATTCTGGGGAAATTTTTATCATTATTTCCCAATAATTTCCAGAATTTTCAAATGAATGGAAAAAAAGATTTGGAGTCTACTCTAAAAGGCTATATTTCGCTAGATTTGACGTTTTTTGACTTTGGGATTTTTTTTTTTTTACCTTTTTTTAATATTAAGACCAATTTGTTTTTTCATCATTTTTATAGTTTTCATCATTATTATCGTTTTCTCATCATTTTTCATTTATTATCATCATTTTCATCATCATTTTCATCATTTTTGGGAAATTTTTTTCATCATTATTGCAATTATTATCATATTATTGAATTTTTGCGTTTTAAAATATTTTTTCATCTATACTAATAATACAAAATAATGTAAAACAATAATAATAACAAAATAAAAGTCTTTATAAATTATTTTTTTCATTTTTAATTAATACGGTATTACTTAATTATTACTGTTATAATAATTATTTTTTCAATTAATACCAGTAAAAAAAATAATAAAGAAAAAAAATAAAATAATAAATTAATAACAATATTAACAATTAGATTATTTAAAATACTTATTTTTATTATTTTTGTTATTATTACATTTTAAAATATTTTTTTTCAGATTTAAAAAATTTAAAAAATAAAATAAAAATAATAATAAAAATAATAATAAAATAATAATAATATAATAATAAAAAAAATAATAATAATAAAAAAAAATTAAAATAAAAGTAATGATAATAAGAATGATAATAGTAATGATAGTAAAAATCAAAAATGTTATCCAAATTCTTTTATTCTCACTTTTTTCACATTTTCATGATTAATAGAATTTGGTAATTTTATCATTATTACCCCAATAATTTCCCGAAAAACATCAAAGAATGGAAAAACGAATTTTGGAGTCTAGATTTTTCCGTTTTTCGACTTTGGGTTTTTTTTTTTTACCTTTTTTATAATACGGACACAATTCTTTTATCATCATTTTATATGATTTTCATCATTATTTTTCGTTATATCATTATATCATTTTCTCATTATCATCATATTACATCTTTTTGCAATTTTTATATCATATTGCAATTATTTTCATTTTTAAATTGCAATTATTGCAGTTAAAGTATATTTTTACATCTATACTAATAAAAACCACAATAATAAAGAATAACAAAAAAATAACAATAATAACGTCTTTATAATCTTTTTTTTATCATTATTTTTAATTTAATCGTTATTTTCTGTAATTATATGTTATAATAATTATTTTTTTCAATTTTACTACCCGTAAAAAAAAATTGATAATAATAAAAATAATAATTTAATAAAAAAATTATAACAAAATTTTTTATTATAATTATACTTTTATTTTTATTATTGTTTTATTACAGTTATAATATATTTTTGGGAAAAAATACTAATAAATTTAAAATAATAAAATAATAATAATAATAATAATAATAATAATAATAATAAAAATAAAAAAAATAATAAAATTTATAATAATAATGATAATAGTAATTAGAAAAATCATCAAATGTTTTCCAAATTCTTTTATTCTACTTTTTTTCAAACTATTTTTGATTAAGAACTTTGGGGTTATATCATTTTTACCCTAAAATTGCCCGAATCATCAAAAAAAAAAGGAAAAAACGTCATTTGGAGTCTACTTCCCCAAAAAGGGATATTGCTAGATTTTTTCAGCTTTTTTGACTTTTTATTTTTTTCTTTTACCTTTTTTTTTAATAGGACAAAATTCCGTTATTATCTCATTTTTATCATGATTATCATCATTATTATCGTTATCCATATTATCACATTTCATCATTTCACATCTTTTATCATTTTTGCAATTATTATCATCATTATTTCAATTTTATCATTATTATGCAATTATTGCATTTTTAATATAATTTTTTTTCTATATATAACAACCAAAAATAGTAATAAAAAATAATAATAACAATAATAACGTCTTTATAAAACATTTTTATCAGTATTTTTTAATTTAAAATCGTTATTACGTAAAATTTTTACTGTTATAAAAATATTTTTACAATTTTACTACCAGTAGAAATAATAATAAGTTAAAAATAACAATAACAAATTAATAAAAATATTTAACAATTAGTATTATTAAATTATATTTTTATTTTATTATTTCTAAATTTTTACAGTTATAAATATTTTTTGGGAATAATACTAATAATTAAAGTAATAATAATAAAAATAAAAAATTAATAAAATAATAATAATTAATAATAATAATAAAATTTAAAATAAAATGATGATAATAATAATTTATAATAGTAATAATAGTAAAATCATAATGTTATCCCAAAATTTTTTTATTCTACTTTTTTCATCATTATTTCTGATTAAAAAGAATTTTGGTAATTTTATCTTTTTACCCCCAATAATTGCCAGAATCACAAAGAAAGGAAAAACGTCATTTTTTTAGTCTATCTCAAAAGGAATATTTGTAGATTTTCCGTTTTTTTACTTTTTGGGGTTTTTTTTTTACTTTTTTATTATATATGAACAATTCCTGTTTTTTCAATTATATATGATTATCATTTTTATCGTTATCAACATCATTATCATATTTATCACATTTTCATCATTATTGCAATTATTATCATCATTATTCAATTATTATCTTATATGCAATTATTGCAGTTATAATATATATTTTTACATCTATACTAATACAACTACAATAATAATAGTAATAACAATAATAATAACAATAATAACGTTTTATAATCATTATTATATCATTATTTAATTAATATCGTTATTACTGTAATTATTACTGTTATAATAATTATTTTTACAATTATACTACCAGTAAAAATAATAATAATGATAATAATAACAATAATAATATTAATAACAAAATTATAACAATTAGTATTATTATAATTATACTTATTATTATTATTATTGTTATTATTACAGTTATAATATTTTTTTGGCAATAATATTAAGAATAATTAAAATAATAATAATATAATAATATAATAATAATAATAATAATAAATAATATAATAATATAATAATATATAATAATAATGAAATAGTAATAATAGTAATAATCATCAAATGTTATCCAAATTCTCTTATTCACTTTATCATCATATTGTCATGATTATAGAATTCTGGTAATATTATCATTATTACCTAAAATGCCAGAATCATATAAATAATAAAAAATTATTATATAATAATAACTAATGATATATTAATAATATATATGCAATTATAATATATGATAATAATGTATATCATCATTTATCCAATTCTCTTTAATTCTCACTTTTATCATATTATTGTCATATTATATGTATATATATTTTACTATAATAAATACAATATAATATAACTATAAATAATCTATATCATTTTACTTTTTTATTATTTTACTTAATTATAGAAATTATTTTACATTTATACAGTAAAATATAATATATAATATACATATATATTAATAACATATTATACAATTAATATTAATTATATATTATTATTATTATTATATTTAATTATAATAATATTTTATAAATAATTAATAATAAAATAATATTATAATAATATATATATAATTATAATAAATATTATAAATATAATAATAAAATAAATAATTATAATAATTATAATTATACAAATTATCAATTTTTTATTTACTTATTATATATGTATATAATAAATTTTTTATATACATAATAATATAAATAAATAATAAAAAAATATTATATAAAATATATTCTAATTTTTATTTATTTTTTCTTATTTATATATATGAAAATCTTTTATCATTCTTTATTATTATCATTATTTCGTTATATTCAATATCATATTACCTATATCAATCATATTGCAATATATCATCATATTGCAATTTTCTTTTCATTTTGATTTTTTTTTACATTATATATAACATCATAATATAACATAATATCAATATACGTTAAATATATTTATATCATATTATTATATCTTATTATAAATATATTCAATTCAGTAAAAAAATAATATATATAATAAAATAACAATATAACATGTTATATTATATTTATTTTTATTGATAATATGTATCATCATTTATCTATTCTTATTATTTGATTTTACTTATTATTATCGTAATTTTTTCACTATTATAATATATAAATTATATACATATTTATAAAATTATATAATTATTAATAAAAATTATAATATATTATAATTATTAAATATAATATTAAAAATATAATATTAAATAAATAATTATAATAATAATATAATAATATATAATAATAATATAATATAATAATATAATAATAATGATAATAGTAATAATAGTAATAATCATCAATGTTATCCAAATTCTCTTTATTCTCACTTTTATCATCATATTGTCATGATAATAGAATTCTGGTAATTATTATCATTATTACCTAATAATGCCAGAATCATCAAATGAATGGAAAAAACGTCATTTGGAGTCTACTTCAAAAGGATATTTCGCTAGATTTTGCGTTTTTACTTTTGGATTTTTTTTTTGACCTTTTTTTTATTATATATGGACACAATTCCTGTTATTTTCATTATTATCATGATTATATCATTATTATCGTTTATCATCATATCATCATTACTCATTATCATCATATTCATTCATTATTGCAATTATTATCATTATTAATTATTATATATATTCAAATTGCAGTTATAATATATATTTATACTCTATTAATAACATTAAAATAATAATAATATAAATAATAAAAAATAAATACTTATAATCATTATTTATATCATATTTAATTAATATTTATTACTGTAATTATATGTAAAATAATTATTTTTACAATTATATACCAGTAAAAATATAATATATAATAATAAGTATAATAATAATAATATATAATATATATAATTAATAATAATAATAATTATATAATATTATAATATTAATAATATATATATAATAATATAATAATAATATAATATAATAATAATAATAATAATAATAAATATATATAATAATATCAAAATGTTATCAAATTTTTATTTATTTTATCATCATTATTGTCATGATAATAGAATTCTGGTAATTATTATATTAATTACTAATAATTGCAAATAATCAAAATGAATAGAAAAAAGTATTTGAAGTACTATATCAAAATATATATATTGTAGATTTTAGACCGTATATATGATTTGGATATTTATTATATATATACTTTTTTATTAATATGGCACAATTCCTTATTATCATCATTATTATCATGATATATCATTATTACGTATATCATCATACATTATATATATACAATCATCATTATAAATATTAATTATTATCATCATTATTGCATTTATTATTATATTGAATTTTTCAGTTTATAATATTATTTTTACATCTATATAATAACACTATAATAATAATGTAATAAATATATAACATAATAATTTAAATCATTATTTATATCATTATTTCAATTATATCGTTTATTACTAATTATTATGATTATACATATATTATTTTTACAATTATACATATAAAATAATAATATGAAATACAATAATAATATTAATAAATAATATAAAATATATTAATTATTATATATTATTTTATATATTATTTGTTATTATTACAGTTATAATATATTTATATACAATAATATACAGTAATAATAATATAATAATAATAAAATAATAATAATAATAATAATAATAATAAATAATAATAATTAATACTAATAATAAGAATAATAATAATGATAATTAATAATATAATAGTAATAATAGTAATAACATCAAATGTTATCCAAATTCGATTTATCGCAGTTTTATCATCATGATTGTCATGATAATAGAATTTGGTAATTATTATATTTATACCCTAATAATTGGCCAGAATCATCAAATGAATGGAAAAATGTCATTTTGGAGAGTCTACTCTCAAAAAAGGCTAATTTCGACAGATTTTGCCGCTTTTTCGCCTTTGGGATTTTTTTTCTTTTACCTGTTTTTTATTATATATGACACAATTCCTGTTATTATCATCATAGTATCATGGATTCTCATCATTATATCGTTTCATCATTCATTATCATCATTATCATCATCATATCATTTATTGCAATTATTCTATCATTATTGCATTATTATCATTATTATTTGCAATTATTGCAGTTATAAATATATTTACATATAACTAAAAACAACTACAATAACAATAGTAATAACAATAATAATAACAAAATAAATAACGTCTTTATAATCATATTTATATCCTTATTTAATTAATACGTTATTACTGTAATTATTACTGCGTATAATAATATTTTTTACAATTTACTACCAGTAAAAATAATAATAATGAAATAATAAACAATAATACTTAATACAATAGATAAACAAAGTAGTCTCATTAAATTATACTTATTGAGTCATTAGGTATCGTTATATTACAGTTAGACATATTTTTTGGCAATAATATAAGATTAAAGTAATAATAATAATAATAATAATAATAATAATAATAATTCATAATAATAATAATAAAAATAATAATATAATAATAGAATATACTAATAATATAAAATAATAATAAATAATAATATAATAATGATGACAATAATAATAATAATAATAATAATAATAAATAATGATAATAGTAAATAATAGTAATATCATCAAAATGTTATCCAAATTTTCTCTTTATTTCACTTTTATCATCATTATGTCATGATACATAGAATTGGGGTAATATTTATCATTATTACTCTAATAATTCGCCAGAATCATCAAAAGATTGAAAAAACGTCATTTGGAGATACTCTCAAAAGGCATATTCGAATAGATTTGGCGCTTTTTCGATGTATGGGATTTTTTTTCTTTTCCTTTTTTATTATATATGGACACAATTCCTAGTTATTATCATGATTATCATCATTATTATCGTTAATCATCATCATTATCATCATATATCACTCATTATCACATCATTATCATCATTATTGCAATTATTATCATCATTATTATTGCAATTTATTCTCATTCATATTGCCAATTATTGCAGTTATAATATATATTGTTATATCTATACTAATAACAACTACAATAATAATATAGTAATTCCAATAATAAAACCAATATAACGTCTGTTAATCATTATTTATATAATTATTTTACATTATATCGTTATATGTTATATCTTACTTTTATGATACTTATGTGTACAATCTACTACCAGTAAAAATAATAATAAGATATATAACAATAATAAGATTAAGAAACAAGATTATAACAAGTAGGAGTATTAGAATTTGACTTATGTTTTTTTTATGTATATTATTGTTATTATCTACAGTTTATAATATATTTTTTTGGCAATAATACTAATGATTAAAGTAACATAATAATATAATAATAGTAATAATATTATAATGATAATAAAAATAATGATAAAAAATATAATAAATAATAATAATAATAATAATAATGATAATAATAAGATAATAGTAATAATAGAATAATCACAAATGTATCCAAATTCCTTTATTCTCACTTTATCATCCATTATTGTCATGATTAATTAGAATTCTGGTAATATTATCATTATTACTCCTAATAATTGCCAGAATCACAAAGGAATGGAAAAACGTCATTTTGGAGTTACTCTCAAAAGGCTATAGTTCGCAAGATTTGCTGCTTGTTCGTCGTTTGGGATTTTTTTTCTGTTACCTTTTTTTATTATATATGGACACAATTCCATTATTATTACATTATTATCATGATTATCACATTATTATCGTTATTCATGCATCATTTCTCAGTATATTATTATCATCATTCTATTATTGCAATTATGACATCATTATTGCAAAGTATCATTTTATTGCAATTATTGCAGGTTATAATATATATTGTTAATCGATACTAGAAACAACTACAATACTAATTAGTTAAATAAAACAATAATAATAACAATATAAACGTGTTTAAAATGATTATGATATCATTATTTTAATTAATATCGTTATTACTGTAATTATTACTATTAATAAATAATTGTTTGTACAATTATATAACCAGGAAAAATGATAAGTAATGATGAATAATAACAATAATAATAGCTAATAACAAGATTACAACAATGGAATATTAGTATAGTTATACTTATTATTATTAGTCATTGTTATTTATGTACAGATTATAATGATTTTTTGGCAATAATACTAATAATTAAAGTAATAATAATATAATAATAATAATAAAGAATAATAATAATAATAATAATAATAATAAGCAATAATAATAATAATAAAATAATAATAATAATAATAATTAATGATAATAATAAGGATAATAAAATCATAGTAATAATTCATCAAAATGTTATCCAAAATTCTCTATCTCACTTTTATCATCATTGTTGTCATGATTAATAGAATTCTGGTAATTATTACATTATTCCCCTAATAATTCCCAGAATCATCAAATGAATGGAAAAAACGTCATTTTGGAGTCTACTCTGAAAAGGCTATATTTCGCTAGACTTTGCCGCTTTTTCGACTTTCGTGATTTTTTTTTCTTTTACCTTTTTTTATTATATATGGACACAATTCCTGTTATTATCACCTTTATTACCATGATTATCAGCATTATTATCGTTATCATCATCATTATCATCATCATTATCATCATTATTGCAATTATTATCATCATTATTGCAATTATTATCATTATTATTGCAATTATTGCAGTTATAATATATATTTTTACATCTATACAAATAACAACTACAATAATAATAGTAATATCAATAATAATAACAATAATAACGTCTTTATAATCATTATTTATATCATTATTTTAATTAATATCGTTATTACTGTAATTATTACTGTTATAATAATTATTTTTACAATTATACTACCAGAAAAAATAATAACAATGATAATAATAGCAATAATAATATTGATAACAATATTATAACAATTAGTATTATTATAATTTTACTTATTATTATTATTGTTATTATTACAGTTATAATATATTTTTTGGCAATAATACTAATAATTAAAGTAATAATAATAATAATATTGATAATAATAATAATAATAATAATAATAATAATAATAATAATAATAATAGTAATAATAATGATAATAATGATAATAGTAATAATTGTAATAATCATCAAATGTTATCCAAATTCTCTTTATTCTCACTTTTATCATCATTATTGTCATGATTAATAGAATTCTGGTAATTATTATCATTATTACCCTAATAATTGCCAGAATCATCAAATGAATGGAAAAAACGTCATTTTGGAGTCTACTCTCAAAAGGCTATATTTCGCTAGATTTTGCCGCTTTTTCGACTTTTGGGATTTTTTTTCTTTTACCTTTTTTTTTATTATATATGGACACAATTCCTGTTATTATCATCATTATTATCATGATTATCATCATTATTTTCGTTATCATCATCATTATCATCATTATCATCATTATCATCATCATTATCATCATTATTGCAATTATTATCATCATTATTGCAATTATTATCATTATTATTGCAATTATTGCAGTTATAATATATATTTTTACATCTATACTAATAACAACTATATAATAATAGTAATAACAATAATAATAACAATAATAACGTCTTTATAATCATTATTTATTTCCTTATTTTAATTAATATAGTTATTACTGTAATTATTACTGTTATAATAATTATTTTTACAATTATACTACCAGTAAAAATAATAATAATGATAATAATAACAATAATAATATTAATAACAATATATATTTTTTTTTTTTGCTAACGGTAGGTTCATGTTTGAGCCGCCGTGGTCACAGGATGATACTTAATTGTAGTTTTCATGTTGTGATGATCTTGGAGTGAGTACGTGGTAGGGTCCCCAGTTCCTTTCCACGGAGAGTGCCGGTGTACCTTTTTAGGTAATCATTCTGTCTATTTATCCGGGCTTGGGACCAGCACTGACTTGGGCTGGCTTGCCCACCCAGAGGCTAGGTAGGCAATCGAGGTGAAGTTCCTTGCCCAAGGGAACAACGCGGCGGCCGGTGACTCGAACCCTGGAACTCAGATTGCCGTCGTGACAGTGTTAAGTCCGATGCTCTAACCACTCGGCTACCGCGGCCTACAACAATATTATAACAATTAGTATTATTATAATTATACTTATTATTATTACTATTGTTATTATTACAGTTATAATATATTTTTTGGCAATAATACTAATAATTAAAGTAATAATAATAATAATAATAAAATAATAATAATAATAATAATAATAATAATAATAATAATAATAATAATAATAATAATAACAATAATAATAATAATAATAATGATAATAATAATGATAATAGTAATAATAGTAATAATCATCAAATGTTATCCAAATTCTCTTTATTCTCACTTTTATCATCTTTATTGTCATGATTAATAGAATTCTGGTAATTATTATCATTATTCCCCTAATAATTGCCAGAATCATCAAATGAATTGAAAAAACTTCATTTTGGAGTCTACTCTCAAAAGGCTATATTTCGCTAGATTTTGCCGTTTTTTCGACTTTTGGGAATTTTTTTCTTTTACCTTTTTTTATTATATATGGACACAACTCCTGTTATTATTATCATTATTATCATGATTATCATCA
>NW_023657372.1:0-24852 GCF_015228065.2 Penaeus monodon | reverse complement strand
TAAAATTAAAATTAATTTAAAACGTTTTTAAAATTGAAAATAATAATAAAATAATAAAATTATAGAAAACTTTTATTTTGTATTTTTAAATGTTTTTATTTTATTATTGTAGTTTTTTATTTTTATAGATGTAAATTTATATTATAACTGCAAGATTGCAGTAATAATGATAAAAATTTTGAAATGTGAGATAATAATTGCAAAAAATATGAAATGATGATATAATGATGTTTTGATGATAATTGTATAAGATAAAAAGGATGTAATCAGATAATAATGATGATAAAAAGGAAATTTGTGTCCAATTAAAAAAAAAAAGGGGTAAAAAAAAAACCCCCAAAAATCAAAAAACGGCAAAATCAGCGAAAATCCCTTTTTAAAGGTAGACTCCAAAATGACTTTTTTTTCCATTCATTTGATGATTCTGGCTTTATTGGGGTAATAATATAATAATTACCAGAATTCTATTAATCAGACAATAATGATGATAAAAGTGAGATAAAGAAAATTTTGTAACATATGATGATTTTTAATATTTTTACTTATTTTCATTATTTATAAATTTTTCATTATTATTATTATTATTATTTTTTTTTATTATTATTTTTATTATTATTATTATTATTTTATTTTATTTTATTATTATTATTATTTTTATTTTACATTTTATTATTATTTTAAAAATATTTATTATTGCCAAAAAAATATTATAACTGTAATAATAAAATAATAATAAAAATAATTAAATTATAAAATAAAATTGTTATAATATTGTTTTAATTTATTATTGTTTTTATTATCTTTTATTTTTTTCTGGTATAAAATTGTAAAAATAATTATTATAACGTAAAAATTCAGAAATAACGATTTTAATTGAAATAATGATAAAAATGATTTAGAACGTTATTTTTGTTAATTTTTGTTATTATTATTATTATTGTAGTTTTTATTATATAAGGGTAAAATTATATATTATAACTGCAATAATTGCAATAATAATGATAATAATTGCAATAATGATGATAATAATTGCAATAATGATGTAATGATGATGATAATGATGATAATGATGATAATGATGATGATAACGATAATAATGATGATAATCATGAAAATAATGATGATAATAAAAAAGGAATTGTGTCCATATATAATAAAAGGTAAAAGAAAAAAAATCCCAAAAGTCGAAAAAGCGGCAAAATCTAGCGAAATACAGCCTTTGAGAGTAGACTCCAAAATGACGTTTTTTCCATTCATTTGATGATTCTGGCAATTATTAGGGTAATAATGATAATAATTACCAGAATTCTATTAATCATGACAATAATGATGATAAAAGTGAGAATAAAGAGAATTTGGAAACATTAAGTGAGAATATTATTACTATTATCATTATTATCATCATTATTATTATTATTTTTATTATTATTATTATTATTATTATTATTATTATTATTATTATTATTATTATTATTATCATTATTATTATTACTTTAATTATTAGTATTATTGCCAAAAAATATATTATAACTGTACTAATAACAATAATAATAATAATAATAAGTATAATTATAATAATACTAATTGTTATAATATTGTTACTAATTTTATTATTGCTATTATTATCATTATTATTATTTTTACTGGTAGTATAATTGTAAAAATAATTATTATAACAGTAATAATTACAGTAATAACGATATTAATTGAAATAATGATATAAATAATGATTATAGAAACGTTATTATTGTTATTATTATTGTTATTACTATCATTATTGTAGTTGTTATTATTATAGATGTAAAATTATATATTATAACTGCAATAATTGCAATAATAATGATAATAATTGCAATAATGATGATAATAATTGCAATAATGATGATAATGATGATGATAATGATGATAATGATGATAATGATGATGATAACGATAATAATGATGATAATCATGATAATAATGATGATAATTACAGGAATTGTGTCCATATATAATAAAAAAAAGGTAAAAGAAAAAAAATCCCAAAAGTCAAAAAAGTGGCAAAATCTTGTGAAATATAACATTTTGAGAGTAGACTCCAAAATGACGTTTTTTCCATTCATTTCATGATTCTGGCAATTATTAGGGTGATAATGATAATAATTACTAGAATTCTATTAATCATGACAATAATGATGATAAAAGTGAGAATAAAGAGAATTTGGATAACATTTGATAATTATTAAATATATTACTATTATCATTATTATCATCATTATTATCTATTATTATTATTATTATTTTTTATTATTATTATTATTATTATTATTATCATTATTATTATTATCATTATTATTATTACTTTAATTATTAGTATTATTGCCAAAAAATATATTATAACTGTAATAATAATAATAATAATAATAATAAGTATAATTATAATAATACTAATTGTTATAATATTGTTATTAATATTATTATTGTTATTATTATCATTATTATTATTTTTACTGGTAGTATAATTGTAAAAATAATTATTATAACAGTAATAATTACAGTAATAACGATATTAATTGAAATAATTATATAAATAATGATTATAGAAACGTTATTATTGTTATTATTATTGTTATTACTATTATTATTGTAGTTGTTATTAGTATAGATGTAAAATTATATATATATAAACTGCAATAATTGCAATAATAATGATAATATTGATAATGATGATAATAATTGCAATAATGATGATAATGATGATGATAATGATGATAATGATGATAATAATGATGATAATAACAGGAATTGTTTCCTTATATAATAAAAAAGGTAAAAGATAAAAAATCCAAACAGTCTAATAAGCGGCAATATCTAGCGTAATTTAGCCTTTTGAGAGTTGACTCCAAAATGACGTTTTTTCCATTACATTTGATGATTCTGGCATTTATTAGGGTAATAATGATAATAATTACCAGAATTATATAATACATTACAATAGTGATGATAAAAGTGAGAATAAAGAGAATTTGGATAACATTTGATGATTATTAATATTATTACATATTACATTATTATCATATTATTAATTATATTATTTATTATTATTATTATTATTATTTTATTATCATTATTATTATTATTATTATTATTATTATATTATTATTATTATTATATGAATATTATTATTACTTTAATGATTAGTATTATTGCCAAAAAATAATTTATAACTGTACTAATACAATAATAATCATAATAATAATAAGTATAATTATAATAATATTAATTGTTATATATTGTTTACTAATTTTATTATTGCTATCATTATCATTATTATTATTTTTACTGGTAGTATAATTGTAAAAATAATTATTATAACAGTAATAATTACAGTAATAACGATATTAATTGAAATAATGATATAATAAACGATTATAGATATACGTATTATTGTTATTATTATTGTTATTACTATCATTATTGTAGTTGTTATTATTATAATGTAAAATTATATATTATAACTGCAATAATTGCAATAATAATGATAATAATTGCAATAATGATGATAATAATTGCAATAATGATGATAATGATGATGATAATGATGATAATGATGATAATGATGATGATAACGATAATAATAATGATAATAATGATAATAATGATAATAATTAGGAATTGTGTCCATATATAATAAAAAAAGGTAAAAGAAAAAATCCCAAAAGTCAAAAAAGCGGCAAATCTTGTGAAATATAACATTTTGAGAGTAGACTCCAAAATGACGTTTTTCCATTCTTTTGATGATTCTGGAAATTATTAGGGTGATAATGAAAAAAATTTACTAGAATTCTTTTTAATTTCATGACAAAAAATTATGATAAAAGTAGAAAAAAAGGGAAAATTTTTGGATAACTTTGAAAATTTTAATATTTTTTCCCATTATCATTTTAAATTTTATTTTTATCATTATTAGTATTATTTTATTATTATTATTTTTTTTTTTAAATTATTATTATATTATTATTATTATTATTATTATTTTATTATTATTATTATTATCATTATTATTATTATCATTATTATTATTACTTTAATTATTAGTTTATTGCCAAAAAATATTTTTATAACGGTAATAATAAAAATAATAAAATAAAAAGTTAATTATAAAAATACAATTGTTAAATTTTGGGTTATTAATATTATTTTTGCTTTTATTACCCATTTTTTATTATTTTTTACTGGTATATAATTGTAAAAAAAATTATTACACAGTAATAATTATAGTAAAAACCGATAAAAATTTAAAAATAATGATATAAATAATGATTATAAAAAACTTTATTATTTTTTTATTATTATTGTTTTTTACTTTTTAAAATTTTTTGAAAATTTTTTAAATTAGTATAGATGTAAAAATTATATATTTCCGGGAAATAATTGCAATAATAATGAAAAAATTGCAAAAATGATATAATAATTGCAATAAGGAGGAAAATTTGAGGGATGATAATGTGATACTGATGTAATGTGATGAAACGATAATAATGATGAAAATATGATAATAATGATGATCTAAACAGGAATTGTGTCCTTTATAAAAAAAAAAAGGTAAAAAAACAAAAAACCCCAAAAGTCAAAAAAAAGCGGAAAAAACTAGCAAAATTTTCCCTTTTTGAAGAGTAGACTCCAAAATGACTTTTTTTCCCCTTTCATTTGATGATTCTGGAAATTTATTAGGGTAAAAAATGAAAATTTAATTTCCCAAAAATTCTTTTAAACCCTACAATAATGATGATAAAAGTGAGAAAAGAGAATTTGGATAACATTTGATGATTATTAATATTATTACTATTATCATTTTTACTCATCATTAATATTATTATTATTATTATTTTTATTATTATTATTATTATTATTATTATTATTATTATTATTATTATTATTATTTTTAAATTATTAAATCATTATTATTATTACTTTAATTTTAGTATTATTCCCAAAAAAATTTTTTAAAAACTGTACAAATAACAATAATAAGAAAAATTTAAAAGAAATTATAATAAAAACTAATTTTTTGAATATTGTTACTAATTTTAAATTATTACTATTTTTATCTTTAAATTTTTATTTTTATTTGTAGTATAATTGAAAAAATTTAATTTTATTATAACAGTAAAATTACAGTAAAACGATTTAATTGAAATAATGATTAAAAATGATTATAAAAAACGTTATTAGTTTTATTATTTTTTTAAATTACTTCATTTTGGGTTGTTATTATTATAGATTTTAAAAAATTAAAATTTAAAAGGGCAAATAATTTCAATAATAATGATAAAAATTGGGCAAGTGTGATAAAAATTTGAAATTTAATGATGAAAATGATGATGATAATGATGATAATGACGATAATGATGAGATAACGAAAAATAATGATGATAATCATGATAATAATTTTTAATAACAGGAAGGGGTTGTCCATATAAAAAAAAAAAAAGGTAAAAAAAAAAAAAAACCCCAAAAGTCAAAAAGGGGAAAAAATCAAAGAAAAATTTTGAGCCTTTTTAGAGTGGGACCCAAATGATTTTTTCCATTCTTTTGGGATGTTTTCTGGCAATTTTGGGTAAAAATGAAAATTTAATTTCCAAATTTTCCTTTAATCATGACAATAAGGATGATAAAAGTGAAAATAAAGAGAATATGGTTTAACATTTGATTTTATTAAATTATTACTATTATCTTTTTTAAAATCACATTTTTTTATCATTTTTTTTAAATTTATTTTTTATTTTTATTATTATTTTTATTATTATTATTATTATTATTATTATTATTATTATTATTATTATTATATTATTATTATCATTATTATTACTTTAATTTTTAGTTTATTGTCAAAAAATATATTAAACTGTATAATAACAATAAAAAAATTATAAGTATAATTATAATAAATCTAATTGTTTTAATATTGTTTTTAATTTATTATTTTTATTTTTACATTTTTATTTTTTCAGGGGGAATAATTGAAAAAATAATTATTATAGAAAAAAATAATTCGTAATAACGATTTTAAATTTGAAATAAATGATATAAATAATGATTATAGAAACGTTATTATTGTTTTATTATTGTTTTACTATTATTATTGTAGTTTTTTTATATAATGTAAAATTATATATTATAACTGCAAAAATTGCAATAATAATGATAATAATTGCAATAATGATGATAATATTGAAATAATGATAAAATGATGTTTAAAAATGATGAAAATGTGATGAAACGTATAATGATGATAATCTGAAAAAATGATGATAATAACGGAATTGTGCCCCTATATAATAAAAAAAAAGGAAAAAAAAAAAAAAACCCAAAGTCGAAAAAGCGGCAAATCTAGGAAATATAGCCTTATGAGATAGACTCCAAAATGACTTTTTTCCATTCTTTGATGACTCTGGCAATTATTAGGGTAATAATGATAATAATTACCAGAATTCTTTTAATTATGACAAAAATGATAAAAAAGTGAAATAAAGAGAATTTGGAAAAACTTTGATGATTTTTAATATATACTATTACATTATTACACATTATTATCATTATTATTATTATTATTATTATTATTATTATTATTATTATTAATTTTATTTTTATTATTATTTTATTTTTATTTTTCGGATTGTTATTATTGTTATCATCATCATTATCATTATTACTTTAATTATTAGTATTATTCCCCAAAAAAAATATTAAAACTGTAAAAATAACAATAATAATAAAAAGTATAATTATAATAATAAAATTGTTATAATATTGTTATTAAATTATTATTGTTATTATTCATTATTTTTATTTTTCTGGAGTATAATTGAAAAAATAATTATTATAACGGTAAAAATTCGTGATAACGATATTAATTAAAATAATGATATAAATAATGATTTTGAAAAGTTTATTTTGTTTTATTATTGTTATTATATTATTATTTACTGTTTTTAAAAAAAAAAAAAAAAAAATTATAATTATAAAAAAAAAAAAAATTGCAATAAAAATGATAAAAATTGCAAAAATAAATGATAAAAATTTGCAAAAATGATGATAAAAATTTGCAATAATTGATAATGTTTATGATAATGATGAAATGATGATAATGATGATGATAACGAAAAAAAAATTATGATAATCAGATAATAAGATGATAATAACGGGAAATTTGTGCCCCATAAAAATAAAAAAGGAAAAAAGAAAAAAAACCCCAAAAGTCGAAAAAGGGGCAAAATTTAGCGAAATATACCTTTGAGAGTGACCCCAAAAATGACTTTTTTTCCTTTCATTTGGATTCTGGCAATTATTAGGGTAAAAAATGATATAATTACCGAATTCATTAATCAGACAATAATGATGATAAAAGTGAAATAAAAAATTTTTCGATAACATTTGATGATTTTATATTTTTAAATTTATCATTTTACATCATTATTATTATTTATTATTATTTTATTATTATGATTATTTTTTTTTCTTTATTATTATTATTATTATTATTATTATTATTTTTAATTATTTTATATTTCATCATCATTATTATTATTATTTTAAATTTTTAGTATTTTTTGCCAAAAAAATTTTATAACTGAAATAATAAAAAATAATAATAATAATAAGTATAATTTATAATAATACTAATTTTTAAATTTTTTAAAAAATTTTTTATTTTTTATTATTTCATTATTTTTTTTTTTAACTGGTATATAATTTTAAAAAAATTTTTAAAAGGGTAAAAATTACAGTGATAACGATATTAATTGAAAAATGATTAAATAATGTTTTTTAAAAAACGTTATTATTGTTTTTTATTATTTTATTACTTTTAAAAATTGGTTGTTATTAGATAGATGTAAATTATATATTATAACGCAATAATTAATAATATGATAATGATTGCAATAATGATGATAATAATGCAATAATGATGAAATGATGATGATAATGATGATAATGTGAAAATGATATAATGAGATGATAACGATAAAAATGAGTAATCATAAATAATGTGATAATAACCGAATTTTTTTCCCATATATAATAACAAAAAAGTTAAAAGAAAAAAACCCCAAAAATAAAAAAAGCGGAAAAGTCTAGCGAAAAATAGCCTTTGAAGTAGACCCCAAAAAGACGTTTTTTCCATTTTTTGATGATTCTGGAAAATTATTAGGGTAATAATGATAAAAATTACCAGAATTCTATTAATCATGACAATAAGAGATAAAAGTGAGAATAAAGAAAATTTGGATAACTTTGATGATTATTAATATTTTCTATTATCATTTTTATCATCATTATATCAATATTATTATTATTATTATTATTATTATTTTATTATTTTTAAATTTTTTATTATTTTTTATTATTATTATTATTATTATTATTATTATTATCGTTATTATTATTCTTTAATTTAGTATTTTGAAAAAAATATTTATAACGAAAATAATAAAAATAAAATAATAATAATGTAATTTAAAAATATAATTGTTAAATATTTTTTTAATATTATTTTGTTATTTTAACTTTATTATTATTTTTTCTGGTAGTTAATTGTAAAAATAATTATTATAACGAATAATTCTTTAATAACGATTTTAATTGAAAAAATGATATAAATAATATTATAGAAACTTTAATATGTTATTATTATTTTTTTTATACTATTATTTTGTATTGTTATTAGTATAGATGAAAAATTATATATTAAAATGCAAAAATTTGCAAAAAATATAAAAATTTGCATAATGATATAAAAATTGCAATAAGGTAAATGATGATGATTAATGATGATAATGATGATATGATGATGATAACGAAAATAATAGATAATCATGATAATAATAAATGATAATAACGGGAATTGTGCCCCCAAATAAAAAAAAAAAAAAAAAGGTAAAAAAAAAAAAAAATCCCAAAAAGTCAAAAAAGCGGCAAAATCTAGCGAAAATGCCTTTTGAGGTAGACTCCAAAATGCCGTATTTTTCCATTCATTTGATATTCTGGCAATTTTAGGAAAATAATAAAAACAATTACCAGAATTCTTTAAAACATGACAATATGTGATAAAGTGAAAATAAAGAGAATTTGGATAACTTTGAGTTATTATTATTATTACTATTATCATTTTTATCATCATTATTATCATTATTATTTTTTATTTTATTATTATTTTCTTTTTTTATTTTATTATTATTATTTATTTTATTATTATTATTATTTTATTATTTTATTATCATTATTATTTTATTTTAATTTTAGTATTATTGCCAAAAAATATTTTTAAACTGAAAATAATAACAATTATTAATAATAAGTAAAATTAAATAATACAAATTTTTTAAAATTTGTTTATTAATATTATTATTGTTATTATTATCTTTAGTATTTTTTTTACGGGGTAGTATAATTGAAAAAATAATTATTATAACAGAAAATATTACAGTAATAACGATATTAAATTGAAATAATGAATAGAAATGATAATAAAAAACGTTATTATTGTTATTTTTATTGTTTTTACATTATTTTTGTATTTTGTTATTAGATAAGAAAAAAATTTTTAACAACTGCTAATTGAAATAAAAGTAAAAATTGCAATAATGATGAAAATAATTGCCAAAAATGATATAATGTTTATGAAATGATGAAAATGATGATAATGTATGATAACATAACTGAGATAATCATGATAATAATGTAAAAATAAACAGGAATTGGTCCATATATAAAAAAAAAAAGTAAAAGAAAAAAAACCCCAAATCGAAAAAGCGGCAAAATCTTGCAAAATATACCTTTTTGAGAGTAGACCCCAAAAATGACGTTTTTTCCATTCATTCTGGCAATTATTAGGGTAATAATAAAATAATTCCAAAATTTCTTTTAAATCAGACAATAATGATGAAAAAAAGTGAGATGAAAGAATTTGGATAACTTTTGATGATTTTTAATATTATTACTTTACCATTATTTCATCATTTTATCATTATTTTTATTATTATTATTATTTTTATTTTTTATTTTTATTTTATTATTATTATTATTTTTATTATTATTATTATTTTATTATTATCATCATTATTATTATTACTTTAATTTTTAGTTTTATTGGAAAAAAATTTTTATAACTGTAAAAATAAAAATAATAATAATAAGTATAATTGTAAAAAATACTAATTGTTATATATTGTTTTTAATTTATTATTGTTTTTTATTATCATTATTTTTTTTACTGGTATTAATTGAAAAATAATTATTTAACGTAATAATTACAGAAATAACGATATTAATTGAAATAATGTATAAATAATGATTATAGAAACGTTATTTTGTTTTATTATTGTTAAAATATTATTTTTGTATTTGTTTTTGTATAGATTAAAATTAATATTATAACTGAAATAATTGCAAAATAATGAAATAATTGCAAAATGATGAAAAATAATTGAAATAATGATGATAGTGATGATGAAAATGATGATAATGTTTATTATAATTGATAATGATATGATAACGATAAAATGGATAATCATGTAATAATGTGATAATAACAGGAATTGTGCCCATATATACCCAAAAAAAATTATCATAACTCTAATAATAACAATAATAATAATAATAAAAAGTAAAAAATAATATGTAGTCTTATAATTTTGTTATTAACATTTTTATTGTTGTTATTATCATTATTATTATTTGTACTGGTATATAATTGAAAAAAAATAATTGTTATAACGTAAAAATTTTACAGTAATTACAATACTAATTAAAAAATGATAAAAATAATTATTAAAAAATCTTATTATTTTTATTTTTATTTTTACGAAACGTAACCTCCAAATTTTAAACCCTTTTAAAAACCTATCCTAACGAAATATAACAAAACGCAATGAATCAAAAGTGACTTAACCTAACCCAAGATACTAGGGGGTAGATACAAAAAATAGATAGAGGGGGCCGGTAAAAAGGCTGACTAGATAACTAGGTAGGTAGATCTAGGTAAGTAGATAAAAGGTTTAGGTGGGAAGGTAGGTAGATAGCCATTATCTAATTGGACATAAAAATTATACAAAAAACATACTTATACCACAAAACACATGCACATAAAAAATAAATAAAAAAATGGATTTTATATATAAACATATATATTATATTATAAAACACACATAAATGTATGAATACATATCTACCTATCTATTTATCTACGAATCTATCTTCTATAAAATATGTGAGGAAATGTTGAATCTTTTTTTATGTATGTATATATAATATATATATTATATAATATAATAATATGAAATATATAACCAAATATTATGTATATGTACATGTATGTATATTTTTTTTCATAAACATTTGTTGCCTCTGTGCCTCTGACCCCGCCCCCTCTCATGCTGGCTCACCCCCAACAGCACGAGGCCCTGCCCCCTGGGGACTCTCTTCCCTCAGCCACACCCCCAACTGGCACTAAGCTTTCCCCCCACATAGAGGCTCGACCAATCCCCATTCCCAAGGGGAGGGGAATGGGGCTCGACGAGGAAGGGGCCCGCCATTGGGTCATCCAGCGGGGAATTTTTTTCTCCCATTGGCTGGAACGACGACGCGCTCGAGGGGGCAGCCGGAGACTCGTAAGGAACAGTAGAAGGGAAGAAGCGATCCAATAAGACAAGCAAAAAGGGAAAAATAGACAAAAAACAAACAAAAAGACGAAAAGGGGGAAAAAACGATCCAAATAAACGAAGCAATAAGTGAAGAATGGACGAAGAAAAAAAGACGAAAAAGGGGGAAAAGCGATCCAAAAAAAATGGAACAAAAGAAGAGAATAAATTAATAATAATAAGAAGAAAAGAATAAGTTGAATAATAAAAAGAACAAGGAAAAATGGAATAAAATTATATATATATTAATTTTAAGAAAAAACAGTACATGAAACGATAAAAGTAAAAATTTAAAAAAGGGAAAAAAAAAAGAAAAAGGAAATTTTGAGAAACATAAAAATAAGATTAAAAAAAGTGGAAGGGGAAACGAAAATCAATAATCTGGAAAATTTATTGCAAAAAAACTAAAATATTAATGAACAATAAATAATATCTACGGAAAATAAAAAGGAATAGAGAAAAAAAAGGAGAAATTTGAAAAAAAGAATTGAATAAATATAAGAAAAGTATCAATAAAAAAAAAAAAAATTACCAAAAAATAAACAAAACACTAAAATGTAAAAAAAAAAAAAAATAAAGAATACAATCATGAAAAAAAAATAATAAATAGCAGATACAATAAAAATAAAATATTTAAAATTTCGAATGATAACTAGTAATAAAAAAATTTTTATAAAAAATTTTTAAATAAACAAAAAATGATGATAATATAAAAATTATTCGCTTATCATTATCCCCTCCCTTTTTAGGGGGTTAATGAGGGGGAAATTGAGCCCCCGGGCGGTAAAAACATCTGCGAAAGGAGGATTAACATATAAACCCTAATGTAAATTTAAAAACAAAATTCATTTTTAACGGAAGCAACTGTGTACTCAATCAACCAAATTCCGTAATTTTTGTGGCGAAATCAAACGATTTAGTTTAATAAAAACAATATAATTATCAATTTTTAATTTATTTTTTTTAAATATTAGTCATCATGTTAAATAATAAAATCTAAAATCACAATATACAAACAAAATCAGTAATAAAAAAAAAAGACTGTCTCTAATACAAGGTTTTCATGCGAAGTCAAAAGGAAAAAAAACACAATATGGCAAACCCGAATGACAGAATGAATACCCGAATGACAAATGGCAACCAGGTAACAATATAAAACCGAAAATTTCAATTGGCAACCTGAAAGGCAACATGACAACCCGAAAGGCAATATGGCAACCAAAAAGAAAAAATGACGATCGAATTACAATGACATGAAGACAAAGTAGCAACCCGAATGGCAAAAAAAGGCAACCATAATTTTGACAAAAATTTTTGGGAACAAGATGACATACAACAGGGAAAAACGAAATGGACCCCGAATGATATGACAACCATAATTTGATAACCCCAATTTCATGGCAACTAAATGACTGACTATGGCAACCATAAAGGAAAAATGACCAAAAAAAATGCAGAGGCTACCCGAAAGACAAAATTCGTCATTTTTTGAAGTTTTCATTGGCTAGGATTTGTCCTGTTTGCTAACATCTAATCCGCTAATTTGCCCGTAACTGCCCCTTCTCCTGGTGTCCATTCTTAGTTTTTCACACAGAAGATTTATTACATTTTGGGGGGCTATGCGTTGTACCTTTTAGTACGTTTTGATACTAATTTATTTATTACGCTTTCAGGAGAGTTTTTTTTAAAGAATGTTTTTCTTCATACTAAAAAAGCCTATGAACATAAAGTGCAGTCGCCCGAAGATTTGTAAAATCTTACCCTCTGGGGCCCCGTTCATCGCTCTGGTAATTTTTCTCGCAAGAGGGAAATGAGGGAGGCAGGCAGGCCCTTTCTTTCCCATCTGAAGGGGGGTGGGGGAGACCCTCTCCTTACGGGGAAAGTCACGGTTTTTCCCTATGTTTTAGAATGAATATACGGGGTTTTTCCAATACAAAAACTAGATTTATTGAAAAAGAGACTAAGTTTCAAAATTTATCTGTATATTTTACATATCATATATATGATATATATTTACATATGTAAAATTTTTAGCAGATATTACTATACATTATATTTACATATGTAAATATGTATATGTATTATGCATATAGATATATATGTATATAATAATTTTTCAATGTACATATATGTGTTTGTGTTGTGGCTTATATTATTTGTATATGTATTATGCATATATATTTTATATTCATATATATATGTATAAATATCAATATATAAATGAAAAAAAATACTATATACATATATCATATACATATAAACACACCAACATATTCATATATATATAAACCCTAGTCATATAGTGTATATATCTATTTATCATTTTACAAATTATATTATATAATATTATATATTATATATAATTGTAAGATAGATAATAGATTATAACATATATACTATGTATATTATATATGAATATTGTGTTGTGCTTTAAAGTATATGTATAATGTTTTTAGATATTTATTATTTATTAAAATTATTTATACATTAATAGAATATATAAATATAATGCATAATACAATACATATAAATATAACACCACACCAAACCATTATGTAAAAAGAATATTATATATACATATATATTATATGCAATATACATATACATATTTTACATAGTAAATAATATGTATATGTATATATACATCATATATATTTTACATATGTAAAATAATAATTTTATTGATATGTAAATATACAATGAATTTTTAACTGTAGTCCATTTTCAATAAATTAGTTTTTTATTGTGACAAACCCCGTATATTCATTCTCAACATATGGAAAAACCCCGGGCTTTTTCCCCTAAGGAGAGGTCTCGCCCCCCCTTCGATGGGAAAGACAAGGGCCTGCCCTGCCCGCCCAGTTTTCCCCTTGACGAGAGAATCTACCAGAGGCTGAAAAGGGGCCCCGAGGGGGAAGAGTTTTTCAAATCTTCGTCGGGGACTGCACATTTATGTTCATAGGCTGTTTTAGTATGAATGAAAAACATTCTTTTAAAAAACTCCTGAAAGCGTAATGAATAAGATTATATCTTAACGTACTGAAAGGTAAACCATGCACCACCCAAAAAAAAAAAAAAAAACAAAAAAAAAAAAAAAAAAAAAAAAAAAAAAAAAATGAAAACTTCAGGGAAAAACGAATTGCACTGGAGATTTGATTTTGGGCAAATTGCATTAATGGGTTGCCCAAGCGCATCTAGGCCCTGAAATTAATGAATTTTTTGTCATTTTTTGGGGGCCATTTTTTTTCCTTTGTTGTAAATTTTTTCCAAAATTTTGTCTATTTGGTTCCAAAGCCTTTGTTGCCATTTTTATTAAAGGTTTTATCATGTTATTTTTTTGGGTTTCCCTATTCCCTTCTGGTTTCATTTTTTATTCGGTTTCCCCTTTTAATTTTGGGTTTTTATTTGTTATTGGGTTCCATATTTTCATTTTGTAATTTTATTCTGTCATTTGTTAATTGATGTATTTTTCCTTTTGGGTTGCATAAACCATCTGTTTTGGCAGTCATTTTTTTTTACTGATTTTGTTTTTATATTTTACTTGGTTTTTTTAAATTGGTTTATTTGATAAATTTGAAAATTTTTATATTGTTTTATTTTTCTTTGATTTTGCCAAAAGAAAACATTTGATTAGAACACATTTTTTTTAACTGAAATTTTTTGTTTAAATTTATCTTAGGGTTTTAAATTATTAAATGATTTTTTTCCCCCCAAATCATTTCCCCCCCAAAAAAAGGGGAAAAAATTTTGGAAAATTTTTTAATTATTTTTGTTTATTTAAATATTTTATAATAATTTTTTTTAATTGGGTTATTATTTAATTTTAAATTTTTTAAAATTTTATTGCTTTTATTCATTTTATTTTTGTTAAATTCCCTTAATTTTTTTTTTTTTTCTTTTTTTCATTTATTTTTTGGAATTATTTTTTTTATTTTTGTACTTTTTATTTATTTATTAAAATTTTATTATAATTTTCCCTTTATTTTTTATTTTCCATTCCCTAAATTTATTTATTTTATTATATTTTCTGTTTTTTTTAATCAATTCTAAATTTTGATTTTGTATTCCCCTTATTTTTTTTATTTTTTCTTTAAATTTCCCCTTTTTTTTTTTTTTTTTTTTTAAATTTTACTTTTACTTTATTTATTTTTTTTTTTAAAAAATAATTATATTTTTTTTCCCTTTCCTTTTTTAATTTTTTTAATTTTTTTTTTTCTTATTAATTTTTTCTTTTTTTTTTTATTTTCCATTTTATTTGTCCCTTCCCCTTTGTTTTTTTTTTTTATTTTTCAATTTTTCCCCTTTTTATTTTTTTTCCCCTTTTTTTTTTTTTTTCTTTGTCTATTCTTTTTTTCTTCTTTATTTATTTTTTCCCTTTTCTGTTCCCTTATTTTTCCCCCCCCACCTCTCTTTTAAAAAAAATTCCCTATGTCCAATTTTTGGCGGGCCCCCCTTTTCGTCCCCCCTTCCCCTCCTCCTTAATGGCTTTCGGCCCCCTTTTTGAGGGCCCCTTTGCCTTGGGGTTCTGGGGAAAATCCCAGGGGGCAGACCTCTCTTTGGGGGGGTTTTTTAGCTGGGGTGGGCGGGGCAGAGAAGACCCCTGATGAAAAAATTCTCTGTACATTTCTTTGGATATTTCCATTATTTAAAAAATTTATTAATTTAAAATTTCTTTAAAAAAAAGCACAACATCCTCCTTTTTTAGAGATAGACGGTTAAAAAGGAAGACAACATTTATTGAAAAAATATTTAAAAAAATGTAATATAATATAAAAATTTTTTTAATTTTTATATTCATTTTTTTGTTATAATATTTTATTTTATAAATTTTTATCCAAATTTAAAAATTGGTTTCCATTTACCTACACTTCAATTTTTTTATATTTAATAGTTTTGTAGTTCTTTGGTTTTTAAATTTTTTATCATCCCCTATTTGTTGGTTATTATTAATTTATTGGGTTTTTTTATTATTTAAAATTTAAAATAAAATTTTTATTTTTTTTAAAAAATTTTTAAAATTTTTTAAAAAATTTTTTCTTTTTTAAAAGTATTTTAATTTGTAATTTTATGTTTCCCCAAATTTTTTTGCATTAATCTACCTACAAATTTTAAAATTTTAAAAACCTAAAATTAAAAAATATTTAAAATAGCTTTTAATTATCTATTTTTATTATTAGTTTTTTAGGTTTTTATTATTTTTCAAATTGGCCTTTTTTTTATTTATTAATTTTTTAAAAGTTAAAATTTTTTTTTTTTTTAAAATTTTATCAATAATACATTTTATAAATATTTATATTATTCTTTTAATATTTTTGAAATTTTTAACTTATTATTAACGTTTAAAAATTAATTTTTTATTATACTTAAAAAATACAATAATAATTAAAAAACAATAATAATAACAATAATAAGTTTTTTCATTATTTTATTTATTTAAATTAAAAATTTTATTAGTAAATTTTTAGTTAAATAATTTTTTTTTCTTTTTAAGAAAAAATTTTTATTAAAACAAAAATTAAAATTTAAAAAAATTTTTTAAAAAAAATTTTTATATTTCAAAAACTTATTTTATTATTATTTTATATTATTTTATAAAAAAAATTTTTGCCCAATAATATAAAAAATTAAATATAATTTTTTAATTAATATATAATAATAATTTTTAAAAATAATAATAAAATAAAAAAAATAATAATAAAAAATAATAAAAAATAATTTTAAAAATAATTAATAAAAATTAATAAATGATAAATTTTAAATTTTATTTTTTAAATTAATTTAATAGAATTTTAAAATAATAAATATTTCCAAATGAAAAAAACTCTTTTTGATTAAAATAATTTTCCCTTTTTTTTCTTTTGGATTTTTTTCTTTTACTTTTTTATTATATATGGACACAATTCCTGTTATTATCATCATTATATCATGATTATCATCATTGTTATCGTTATCATCATCATTATCTTTATTATCATCATTATTATCCTTTTTATCATCATTATAAAATTATTATCATCATTATTGCAATTATTATCATTATATTGCAATTATGCAGTTGTAATATATAATTTACATCTATACTAATAACAACTACAATAATAATAGTAATAACAATAATAATAACAATAATAACGTTTCTATTATCATATCTATATCATTATTTCAATTAATATCGTTATTACTGTAATTATTATGTTATAATAATTATTTTACAATTTTTACTACCAGTAAAAATAATACTATGATATAATAACAATAATAATATTAATAACAATATTATAACAATTAGTATTATTATAATTATACTTATATATTATTATTGTTATTATTACAGTTATAATATATTTTTTGGCAATAATACTAATAAGTAAAGTAATAATAATAATGATAATAATAATAATAATAATAATAAATAATAATAATAATAATAATAATAATAATAATGATAATAATAATAATAATAATAATAATAAAATGATAATAATGATGATAATAATGATAATAGTAATAATTTTAAATAATCATCAAATGTTATCCAAATCTCTTATTCTCACTTTTATCATCATTATTGTCATGATTAATAGAATTCTGGTAATTGTTTTCATTATTACCCTAATAATTGCCAGAATCATCAAATGAATGGAAAATACGTCATTTTGGAGTCTACTCTCAAAAGGCTATATTTCGCTAGATTTTGCCGCTTTTTCGACTTTTGGGATTTTTTTTCTTTTACCTTTTTTTTTTTATTATATGTGGACACAATTCCTGTTATTATCATCATTATTATCATGATTATCATCATTATTATCGTATCATCATCATTTATCATCATTATCATCATTATCATCATCATTATCATTCATTTATTGCAATTATTATCATCATTATTGCAATTATTATCATTATTATTGCAATTATTGCAGTTGTAATATATAATTTTACATCTATACTAATAACAACTACAATAATAATAGTAATAACAATAATAATAACAATATTAACGTTTCTATAATCATTATTTATATCATTATTTCAATTAATATCGTTATTAATGTAATTATTACTGTTATAATAATTATTTTTACAATTATACTACCAGAAATAATAATAATAATGTTAATAATAACAATAATAATATTAATAACAATATTATAACAATTAGTATTATTATAATTACACTTATTATTATTATTATTATTGTTATTATTACAGTTATAATATATTTTTTGGCAATAATACTAATAATTAAAGTAATAATAATAACGATAATAATAATAATAATAATAATAATAATAATAATAATAATAATAATAATAATAATAATAATAATAATAATAATAATAATAATAATAATATTGATAATAATGATGATAATAATGATAATAGTAATAATATTAATAATCATCAAATGTTATCCAAATTCTCTTTATTCTCACTTTTATCATCATTATTGTCATGATTAATAGAATTCTGGTAATTATTATCATTATTACCCTAATAATTGCCAGAATCATCAAATGAATGGAAAAAACGTCATTTTGGAGTCTACTCTCAGAAGGCTATATTTCGCTAGACTTTGCCGCTTTTTCGACTTTTGGGATTTTTTTTCTTTTAACTTTTTTTGTTATTATATATGGACACAATTCCTGTTATTATCATCATCATTATCATCATTATCATCATTATCATCATTATCATCATCATTATCATCATTATTGCAATTATTATCATCATTATTGCAATCATTATCATTATTATTGCAATTATTGCAGTTATAATATATAATTTTACATCTATACTAATAACAACTACAATAATAATAGTAATAACAATAATAATAACAATAATAACGTTTCTAAAATCATTATTTATATCATTATTTCAATTAATATCGTTATCACTGTAATTATTACCGTTATAATAATTATTTTTAAATTATACTACCAGTAAAAATAAAAATAATGATAATAATAACAATAATAATATTAATAACAATATTATAACAATTAGTATTATTATAATTATACTTATTATTATTATTATTGTTATTATTACAGTTATAATATATTTTTTGGCAATAATACTAATAATTAAAGTAATAATAATAATGATGATGATTAATAATAATAATAATAATAATAATAATAATAATAATAATAATAATAATAATAATAATAATAATAATAATAATAATAATAATAATAATAATAATGATGATAATAATGATAATAGTAATAATATTAATAATCATCAAATGTTATCGAAATTCTCTTTATTCTCACTTTTATCATCATTATTGTCATGATTAATAGAATTCTGGTAATTATTATCATTATTACCCTAATAATTGCCAGAATCATCAAATGAATGGAAAAAACGTCATTTTGGAGTCTACTCTCAGAAGGCTATATTTCGCTAAATTTTGCCGCTTTTTCGACTTTTGGGATTTTTTTTCTTTTACCTTTTTTTATTATTTATGGACACAATTCCTGTTATTATCATCATTATTATCATGATTATCATAATTATTATCGTTATCATCATCATTATCATCATTATCATCATTATCATAATTATTATCATCATTATTGCAATTATTATCATTATTATTGCAATTATTGCAGTTATAATATATAATTTTACATCTATACTAATAACAGCTACAATAATAATAGTAATAACAATAATAATAACAATAATAACGTTTCTAAAATCATTATTTATATCATTATTTCAATTAATATCGTTATCACTGTAATTATTACCGTTATAATAATTATTTTTACAATTATACTACCAGTAAAAATAAAAATAATGATAATGATAATAATAATAATAATAATAATAATAATAATAATAATAATAATAATAATAATAATAATAATAATAATAATAATAATAATAATAATAATAATAATAATGATAATAATGATGATAATAATGATAATAGTAATAATATTAATAATCATCAAATGTTATCCAAATTCTCTTTATTCTCACTTTTATCATCATTATTGTCATAATTAACAGAATTCTGGTAATTATTATCATTATTACCCTAATAATTGCCAGAATCATCAAATGAATGGAAAAAACGTCATTTTGGAGTCTACTCTCATAAGGCTATATTTCGCTAGATTTTGCCGCTTTTTCGACTTTTGGGATTTTTTTTCTTTTACCTTTTTTTTTATTATATATGGACACAATTCCTGTTATTATCATCATCATTATCATCATTATCATCATATTATCATCATTTTACAATTATTATCATCATTATTGCAATTATTATCATTATTATTGCAATTATTGCAGTTATAATATATAATTTTACATCTATACTAATAACAACTACAATAATAATAGTAATAACAATAATAATAACAATAATAACGTTTCTATAATCATTATTTATATCATTATTTCAATTAATATCGTTATTATTGTTATTATTACAGTTATAATATATTTTTTGACAATAATACTAATAATTAAAGTAATAATAATAATAATAATAATAATAATAATAATAATAATAATAATAATAATAATAATAATGATAATAATGATGATAATAATGATAATAGTAATAATATTAATAATCATCAAATGTTATCCATATTCTCTTTATTCTCATTTTTATCATCATTATTGTCATGATTAATAGAATTCTGGTAATTATTATCATTATTACCCTAATAATTGCCAGAATCATCAAATGAATGGAAAAAACGTCATTTTGGAGTCTACTCTCAGAAGGCTATATTTTGCTAGATTTTGCCGCTTTTTCGACTTTTGGGATTTTTTTTCTTTTACCTTTTTTTTTATTATATGGACACAATTCCTGTTATTATCATTATTATCATGATTATCATCATTATTATCGTTATCATCATCATTATCGTCATTATCATCATTATCATCATCATTATCATCATTATTGCAATTATTATCATCATTATTTCAATTAATATCGTTATTACTGTAATTATTACTGTTATAATAATTATTTTTACAATTATACTACCAGTAAAAATAATAATAATGATAATAATAGTAATAATAAAATTAGTAACAATATTATAACAATTAGTATTATTATAATTATACTTATTATTATTATTATTATTGTTATTAGTACAGTTATAATATATTTTTTGGCAATAATACTAATAATTAAATAATAATAATAATAATAATAATAATAATAATAATAATAATAATATTAATGATGATAATAATGATAATAGTAATAATATTAATAATCATCAAATGTTATCCAAATTCTCTTTATTCTCACTTTTATCATCATTATTGTCATGATTAATAGAATTCTGGTAATTATTATCATTATTACCCTAATAATTGCCAGAATCATCAAATGAATGGAAAAAAAACGTCATTTTGGAGTCTACTCTCAAAAGGCTATATTTCGCTAGATTTTGCCGCTTTTTCGACTTTTGGGATTTTTTTTCTTTTACCTTTTTTATTATATATGGACACAATTCCTGTTATTATCATCATTATTATCATGATTATCATCATTATTATCGTTATCATCATCATTATCATCATTATCATCATTATCATCATCATTATCATCATTATTGCAATTATTATCATCATTATTGCAATTATTATCATTATTATTGCAATTATTGCAGTTATAATATATAATTTTACATCTATACTAATAACAACTACAATAATAATAGTAATAACAATAATAATAACAATAATAAACGTTTCTATAATCATTATTTATATCATTATTTCAATTAATATCGTTATTACTATAATTATTACTGTGATAATAATTATTTTTACAATTATACTACCAGTAAAAATAATAATAATGATAATAATAGCAATAATAATATTAATAACAATATTATAACAATTAGTATTATTATAATTATACTTATTATTATTATTATTATTATTATTACAGTATAATATATTTTTTGGCAATAATACTAATAATTAAAGTAATAATAATAATGATAATAATAATAAAATAATAATAATAATAATAATAATAATAATAATAATAATAATAATGATAATAATGATGATAATAATGATAATAGTAATAATATTAATAATTATCAAATGTTATCCAAATTCTCTTTATTCTCACTTTTATCATCATTATTGTCATGATTAATAGAATTCTAGTAATTATTATCATTATACCCTAATAATTGCCAGAATCATCAAATGAATGGAAAAAACGTCATTTTGGAGTCTACTCTCAAAATGTTATATTTCACAAGATTTTGCCGCTTTTTTGACTTTTGGGATTTTTTTTCTTTTACCTTTTTCTTATTATATATGGACACAATTCCTGTAATTATCATCATTATTATCATGATTATCATTATTATTATCGTTATCATCATCATTATCATCATTATCATCATTATCATCATCATTATCATCATTATTGCAATTATTATCATCATTATTGCAATTATTATCATTATTATTGCAATTATTGCAGTTATAATATATAATTTTACATCTATAATAATAACAACTACAATAATGATAGTAATAACAATAATAATAACAATAATAACGTTTCTATAATCGTTATTTATATCATTATTTCAATTAATATCGTTATTACTGTAATTATTACTGTTATAATAATTATTTTTACAATTATACTACCAGTAAAAATAATAATAATGATAATGATAGCAATAATAAAATTAGTAACAATATTATAACAATTAATATTATTATAATTATACTTATTATTATTATTATTATTATTGTTATTATTACAGTGAAAATATTATTTTTGGCAATAATACTAATAATTAAAGTAATAATAATAATAATAATAATAATAATAATAATAATAATAATAATAATAATAATAATAATAATAATAATAATAATAATAATAATAATAATAATAATAATAATAATAATAATAATAATGATAATAATGATAATAGTAATAATATTAATAATCATCAAATGTTATCCAAATTCTCTTTATTCTCACTTTTATCATCATTATTGTCATGATTAATAGAATTCTGGTAATTATTATCATTATTACCCTAATAATTGCCAGAATCATGAAATGAATGGAAAAAAAACGTCATTTTGGAGTCTACTCTCAAAAGGCTATATTTCGCTAGATTTTGCCGCTTTTTCGACTTTTGGGATTTTTTTCTTTTACCTTTTTTATTATATACTGACACAATTCCTGTTATTATCATCATTATTATCATGATTATCATCATTATTATCGTTATCATCATCATTATCATCATTATCATCATTATCATCATCATTATCATCATTATTGCAATTATTATCATCATTATTGCAATTATTATCATTATTATTGCAATTATTGCAGTTATAATATATAATTTTACATCTATACTAATAACAACTACAATAATAATAGTAATAACAATAATAATAACAATAATAACGTTTCTATAATCATTATTTATATAATTATTTCAATTAATATCGTTATTACTGTAATTATTACTGTTATAATAATTATTTTTACAATTATACTACCAGTAAAAATAATAATAATGATAATAATAACAATAATAATATTAATAACAATATTATAACAATTAGTATTATTATAATTATACTTATTATTATTATTATTATTATTATTAAGTTATAATATATTTTTTGGCAATAATACTAATAATTAAAGTAATAATAATAATGATAATAATAATAATGATAATAATAATAATAATAATAATAATAATAATAATAATAATAATAATAATAATAATAATAATAATAATAATAATAATAATAATAATAATAATAATAATAATAATAATGATAATAATGATGATAATAATGATAATAGTAATAATATTAATAATTATCAAATGTTATCCAAATTCTCTTTATTCTCACTTTTATCATCATTATTGTCATGATTAATAGAATTCTAGTAATTATTATCATTATCACCCTAATAATTGCCAGAATCATGAAATGAATGGAAAAAACGTCATTTTGGAGTCTACTCTCAAAATGTTATATTTCACAAGATTTTGCCACTTTTTTGACTTTTGGGATTTTTTTTCTTTTACCTTTTTTTTATTATATATGGACACAATTCCTGTAATTATCATCATTATTATCATGATTATCATCATTATTA
>NW_023657371.1:0-28151 GCF_015228065.2 Penaeus monodon | reverse complement strand
TAAAAAAAGGAATTGTGTCCATATATAATATAAAAAAGGAAAGAAACTCAAAGTCATAAAACGAAAATCTGCGAATAGCTTTGATATACTCAAAATGATACATTCCCAAACGAAAATGCTATGTGAAATTAGCATTTGAGGTATAATAAATATTTTTATTGATTATTCGGCAATTATGAGGATAAAATGAGAATAAAAGAATTGATAACATGAATAATTAAAAATATAAATATATATTTATAAATTATATTATTATATTATTATTAATATTATTATTATTATTATTTTATTTTTATTTTATTTAATTAGTATATTATTGCTATAATAATTATATATTAATCTAATATATAATAATCAAAAAATATAATCTTAATAATAATAATATTATAATATGTATTAGTATATTATGTAGTTATATATATTATTATTATGGTAGTATATTCAAAATTATTATTATAAAGTAATAATTACTGTAATAACAAAATAATTAATATAAGAATAATAATATAATATAAAATCTATATGTATTATTATTGTTATTAACATTATTTGTTAGTTATTATTATTATATAATTATTTATGTAATCCAATAATTGCAAAAATAATGATAAAATTGCAATAATGATGATAATAATTGCAATAATGATGATAATGATGATATGATATAATGATGATAATGTGATGATAGATAATAATGATGATAATGATGATAATGATGATAATAAAGGATTGTCATATATATATAAAAAGGTATAAGAAAAAATTCCAAAAATGAAAAAACGGCAAAATTCAAAAGCGGAAATAAGCCTTTGAGAGTATACTCCAAAAGACGTTTTTTCGATTTCTTGGTGATTTCGGCAATTATTAGGGTAATAATGATAATAATTCCCAGAATTGTATTAATCATAACAATAATGCTGATAAAAGTGAGATAAAGAAGGAATTTTGATAAAATTTGAATATTATTAAAATCATTATTATTATTATTATATTAGTATAATTTTATATTTATTATTATGATTATTATTATTATTACTATTTATCTACTTAGTAGTATAATTGCCAAAAAATCTATTATATCTGTAATAATAACAATAATAATAATAAGTATAAGTATAATAATAATAATGCTAGTGGTATAATATTGTATTAGTATTATTATTGTTATTATTATCATTATTATTATTTGTTACGGTAGTAAGAATTGCAAAAAATTATTATAACAGTAAGAATACAGTAATAACGATACTAATTAAGATAATGATATAAATAAATTATAAAAATCGTTTTATTGTATTATTATTGTTATACTATTATTATTGTTGTGGTTATTAGTATTTATTGCAAAAAAAAGTATACTATAACTCCAATAATTGCCCCACCCAATAATAATGATTAACAATGGCAATAATGAGGATAATAATGTGCAATAATGATGATAATGATGTTGATAATGATGATAATGTGATAATGATGATGATAACGATAATAATGGATGATAATCATGATAACGAAGGATGATAATAAGAGGAATTGTGTCCCTAGATAATATAAAAAGGTATAAGAAAAACATCCCAAAAGTCGAAAAAGCGGCAAAAATCTAGCGAAAATATAGCCTTTTGAGAGTATAATCCACCAATGACGTTTTTTCGATGTCTTGGTGATTTCGGCAATTATTAGGTAATAATGATAATAATTACCAGGAATTGTATTAATCATAACAATAATGATGATAAAAGTGAGATAAAGAGAATTTTGAATAATTGAATATTATTAAAAAATATTATTATTCTTTCATTAGTATATTATTATATTATGATTATATTATTATTATTATTATTAGTACTATTATTCTTAATTATTAGTATAATGCCAAAAAAATCTATTATATCTGTAATAAAACAATTATAATAATACGTATAAGATAATAATTAATTAATGCTAGTGGTCTAATATTGTTTATTAGTCTTATTATTGTTATTATTCTCATATTAGTATTGTACTGGTAGATAATTGCAAAAATAATTATTATAACCAGTAATAATTACAGTAATAACGATAATAATTAAGATAATGAATATAAATAATTATTATAAAAATCGTTATATTGTATTATTATTGTTATTACTATGGATTATTGTTGTGGTTATTAGTATTATTGCAAAAATATATACTTAACTCCAATAATTGCAATAATAATGATAACAATTGCAATAATGATGATAATAATTGCAATAATGAGGATAATGATGATGATAATGATGATAATGATGATAATGATGATGATAACGATAATAATGATGATAATCATGATAACGATGATGATATATAAATAATATGTGTCATATATAATATAAAAAAGGTATAAGAAAAACATTCCCAAAAGTCGAAAAAGCGGCAAATCTAGCGAAATATAGCCTTTTGAGAGTATACTCCAAAATGACGTTTTTCGATTTCTTTGGTGATTTCGCATTATTAGGGTAATATGATAATATTACAGATTGTATAATCATAACAATAATGATGATAAAAGTGAGAATAAGAGAATTTGATAACATTGAATATTATTAAAATATATATTATTATTATTATTTATTATTATATTATTATTATTATTATTTTATTATTATTACTATTATCTTAATTATTAGTATAATTGCCAAAAAATCTATTATTACTGTAATAATAACAATAATAATAATAAGTATAAGTATAATAATAATAATGCTAGTGGTTATAATATTGTTATTAGTATTATTATTGTTATTATTATCATTATTATTATTTGTATGGTAGTATAATTGCAAAAATAATATTATAACAGTAATAATTACAGTAATAAACGATACTAATTAAGATAATGATATAAATAATTTTATAAAATCGTTATTATTGTTATAATTAGTTATACTATATTATTTGTGGTATTAGTATTATTGCAAAAATATATATATAATCCAATAATTGCAATAATAATGATAAAATTGCAATAATATATATATTGCTAATAATTATAAAATGATGATAATGATGATAATGATATAATGATATGATAACGATAATAATGATGATAATATGAAATGATGATGATAATAATAGAATTGTATCATATAATATAAAAAAGGTATAATGAAAAAATTCCAAAAGTCGAAAAATGGCAAAATACTAGCGAAAATAGCTTTGAAGAATATCCCAAAAAGTTATTTCGAATTCTTTGTGATTTCGGCAATTATAGGGTAAAATGATTAATAATTCCAGATGATTTGAATCATAACAATAATGATGATAAAAGTGAAGAATAAAAAGAATTTGATAACTTTGAATATTATTAAAAATTTTATTATTGAATTATTATATATTATTATTATTATATTATTATTATTATTATTTATTATTATTATTATTAATTTGATATAATTGCCAAAAAATCTATTATTGTAATAATAACAATAATAATAATAAGTTAAGTATAATAACGATAATGCTAGTGTTATAATATTGTTATTTAGTCTTATTATTGTATTTCATCATTTTTATTATTGTACTGGTAGTATAATTGCAAAAATCATTATTATAACATAATAATACAGTAATACGATATAATTAAGATAATGATATATAAATAATTATAACATCGTTATTATTGTTAATTTATTATGTTATTACTATTTATTATGTGTGGTTCTTAGTATATTGCAAAACTATATTGCTATAACTCCATAATGCAATACACACATGATAACATAACAATTGCAATAATGATAGCTAAAATGCAATTAATATGATAATGAATGATGATAATGATGATAATGATGATTAATGATGATGATAACGATAATAATGATGATAATCATGATAATGCATGATGATAATAACAGGATTGTGTTTTTTCGATTCTTGTGATTTCGGTAATTATTAGGGGAATTAATGATAATAATTTACCAGAATTGTATGAAGTCATAACAAGAATGATGAAAAAATGAGAATAAAGAGAATTTTGATAACTTTGAATATTATTAAAATGATTATTATTGATTATTAATTTATATGTATTATTATTAATATTAATATGATTATTATTACTATTATCTTAATTATTTAGTATTATTGCCAAAAAATCTATTATATCTGTAATAATAACAATAATATAATCAAGTTAAGTACTATAATAATAATAATGCTAGTGGTTATAATATGTATTACTATTATTATTGTTATTATAATCATATTATTATTCGTATTGGTAGTATAATTGCAAAAATAATTATTATAACAGTAATAATTACAGAATACGATACGAATTAAGATAATCGATAGAAATAATAATATAAAATCGTTATTATTGTTATTATATTGTTTATTATATTATTATTGTTTGTGGTTTTGTATTATTGCAAAAATTATTTATAACTCCAATAATTGCAATAAGTAATGAAACAATTGCAATAATGATGATAATAATTGCAAGAATGATGATAAGATTATGATTACTGATGATAATGAGATAATGATGATGATTAAAACATAATATGAATATAATCAGATAATGATGATGATAATAACAAGAATGGTTCCATATGATAATTATAAAAAAGTATAAGAAAAACATGCACCAAAAGTCGAAAAAGCGGCAAACCCTAGCGAAATATAGCCTTTTGAGAGGATACCCAAATGACGGTTTCGATTTCTTTGGTTCGATTCGGCAATTATTAGGTATAATGATAATAATTAAACAGAATTGTATTAACATAACATAATGATGATCAAAAGTGAGAATAATGAGACTTTTAGATAAACATTGGAATATTATTAAAATAGTATTATTATTTATTATTGATTATATTATTATTATTATTTTATATTTTTATTATACGATATTATTCTTATGATTAATTACTATTATTATTAATTATTAGTATTATTGCGAAAAAATCTATTATATCTTAATAATAACATATAATTGTTTTTAATATAAGTATAAGAAAATTTCATATAATAATGCTTCAGTGGTTTAATTTATTGTTCTTGGTATTGATTATTGTTATTATCATATTATGATTATTTGTACTGGTAGTTATCAATTGCACAAAATATATTTATAACAGTAATAATTACAGTAATAACGATACTAATGTAGATAATGATCTTAAATAATACATTATAAAATCGTTATTATTCTATTTATAGTGTTTACTATGATTATGTTGTGTGTATTAGTATTATGCAACAATATGTAATAAACTCCAATAATTGCAATAATAATGATAACAATTGACATAATGATGATATAATTGCAATAAGATGATAATGAGCACAATAATTGCAATAATAATGAAACAATGGCAAATACTGTTGATACTGATGATAATGATGATAATGATGATGATAACGATAATAATGATGATTAATCTATGATAATGATGATGATAATACAGGAATTGTTGTGCCATTATATAATATAAAAAAAGGTATAAGAAAAGCATCCCAAAAGTCGAAAAAGCGGCAAAATCAGCGAAATATAGCCTTTTGAGAGTATACTCCAAAAATGACGTTTTTTTCATTTCTTTTGTGGATTTCGGGCAATTATTCAGGGTAAGAAGTGATAATAAGTACACAGAAGTGGTATTAATTTATAACAATAATGATGATAAAATTCGAGAATAAAGAGAATTTTCTGATACACATTTGACTATTATTGAAATTATTATCATTATTATTATTTTTATTATTATTATTTATTATTATTATTATTATTAATAATGTATTATTTTTGATTAGTATTATGATAGTACTATTATCTTATATTATTAGTATTTATTGCCAAAAAATCTCTTATATCTGATAAATTTCCACACATGAACAATAATAATTATAAGGATTAAGTTACAAAATTAAGGCTAGTTGTTATGAATATTGTATTAGTATTATTATTGTTATTATCCTCATTATTTTATTCGTACTGCGTAGTATGTTGGAAAATTGTAATTAGGATAACAGTATAATTAGAGTAATACGATACTAATTAAGGATAATGATATAGATAAATTGATAAAATCGTTTTATTGTTATATTATTGTTATTACTATTATTATTGTGTGGTAGTTAGTATATTGCAAAAAATTCTACTATAACTCCGCAATAATTGCAATACTATGATAACAATTGCAATCATGATGATAATTAAATTGCAATAATGAAGATAAGGATGATGATAATGATGATAATGATGATAATGATGATAATGATGATGATAACGATAATAATGATGATAATCATGAAATGATGATGATAATAACAGGAATTGTGTCCATATATAATAAAAGGTAATAAGAAAAACATTCCCAAAAGTCTGCAAAAAAGCGGCAAAATTAGCGAAATATAGCCTGTTTTGAGAGTATACTCCAAAATGACGTTTTTTATTTTTTGGTGATTTCGGCAATTATTCGGGTAATAATGATAATAATTACCGAGAATTGTATTAATTTATAACAATAAGGATGTGATAAAAGTGAGAACTAAAGAGAAATTTTATAACATGTGAATTATAAAATTGTATTATTATTATTATTATTATTATTATTATATTATTATTATTATTATTATGATTATTATTTAATTATTTTTATTATTATTATTATTCTTATTATGTATTAATAGTATTATTATTATAGTATTGCAAAACAATGATATATCGGTAATAATAACAATTAATAATAATAAGTTATAAGTCTAATAATAATAATGCTAGTGGTTTATAATAGTGTTATATTATTATTATGTTTTTATGTCATCATTATTATTATTTGAACTGGTAGTAAATGCAAAAATAATTATTATGACAGTAATAATTACAGGAATAACGATACTAATTAGCTAATGATATAAACAAATAATATAAAATCGTATTATGTTATTAGTATGTTATTAATATTATTCTTGTTGTGCGTTATTAGTATTATCAAGAAAATTTTATACTAACTCCAAATAATTGCAATATATTAATGATAAACAATTGCAATAATGATGATAATAATTGCAATAATGATGATAATGATAATTGAGAATGCATGATAATGATGATAATGATGGATGATAATAACCGGAATTGTTCCATATATAATATGGAAAAAAGGTGTATAAGAAAAACAGTCCAAAAGTACGAAAAAGCGGCAAAATCATAGCGAAATACTAGCCTTTTGAGAGGATACTCCAAAAGGAATGTTTTTCGATTTCTTTCGTGATTTCGGCAATATTAGAGGTAATAATGATAAAATTACCAGAATTGTAGAATCATAACAATAATATGATAAAAGTGAGAATAAAGAGAAGTAATTTGATAACATTTGAATATTATTAAAATTATTATATTATTATATTAGTATTTAATATTATTATTATATATTTATTATTATTATTATTATTATTATTATTTATTATTATTATTCTATTATCTGTATGAGTGTAGTATTATTGCATAAAATTATTATTATCTTTAATAATAACAATAATAATGAATATAGTGATAAAGTATAATAAGAAATGAATGCTAGTGGTTATAATAATTGTATTGGTATTATTAGTGTCTATATCATCACATTATATTAATTTTATGGTAGTATAAGTGGCCCCAAAAAAAATTAATTATTATACCAGTAATAATTAAGTAAGACGATATAATTAAGATAAAGATATAAATAACTAATTAGAAAATCGTTATTATTCTTATTATTATGTTAATTGCCTATTATTATGTGGGTGGTTATTAGTATTATATGCACAAATATTATACGACAAACTCCAATAATGCAATACATGAATGTAACAATATCAATAATGATGATAATAGATGATGATAATGATGATAATGATGATGATAACGATAATAATGATGATAACTCTGATAATGATGGATGATAATATATCATGGAATTGTGTCCCTATAAACTAAAAAAGGATAAGACAAACATCCCAAAAGTCGAAAAAGCGGCAACAATTTAGCGAAATCATAGCCTTTTGAGGTGATACCCAAATGCGTTTTTTCGATTTCTTGTGATTTCGGCAATGATTAGGGTAATGTGTAATAATGATGATAATTGACCAGGAATGGTATAAGCATAGACAATAATGATGATAAAAGTGAGAATAAAAAGCATTTTGAAACATTTGAATATTATTAAAAAATTCATGATTATTATGATTATAGAAGTATTATTATATTATGAGTTATTATTATTATTAAATTATTATATCATTATTGTTATTATTACTATTGTCTTAATTATAGTATTAATTGCCAAAAAATCTATTATCTGTAATTAATAAACAAATAATAATAATAAGTATAAGTATAATAATAATAATTATAGTGGTTATAATATTATTATTATTATTATTATTGTTATGATAATCATTATTATTATTTGTACTGGTAGTATAAATTGCAAAAAAATTATTAATAACAGGTAATAATTACAGTAATATTACGATACTAATTAAGAATAATCTATAAATAATATTATAAAATCGTTATTATTGTATTATTATTGTAGTCATATTATTGTTGTGGTTATTAGTATATTGCAAAAATATATACCATAACTCCAATAATTGCAATAATATGATAATCAATTGCAAATAATGTGATAATAAATTAATTAAGGATGATAATGATGATGATACGATGAAATGATGAAATGATGATGATAACGATAATAATGATGATAATCATGATAATGGTATGATGATATAACAGGACTTGTGTCAATTTATAATATAAAAAAGTATTAAGTCTAAAAAACCTTCCAAAAGTCGAAAAATCCGCAATATCTAGCGAATATAGCCTTTTGAGAGTATACTACCAAAAATGACGTTTTTTCGATTCTTTGGTGAGTTTTAGGCAATTATTCGTGACTAATGATCAATAATTCCCAGAATGATATTAATCATAACTAAATAAGATGATAAAAGTGAGAATAAAGAGAATTTTGATAATCATTTGAATATTAATTAAAATTATTATTAGTATAGTTATTATTATTATTATTAATTAGTATTATATTATTTTTGTATTATTATTTTTATTATTTTAGTACGTTATCTTAATTATTAGTATTATTCGCCAAAAAATCTATATATCTGAATATATAACAATAATAATAAATATGATATAAGTAGAATAATGATAAGGCTATTGGTTATATATTGTTATTAGTATTTATTATTCTTATTTATCATCATTTATTATTATGTTGTACGGGTAGTATAATTGCAAAAAATAATTATTATAAACAGTAATTAATTCCAGTAATAACGATACTAATAAAGATAATGATATATAATAATAATGTATAAAATCGTTATATTGTTAGTATTATGTGATTACTATGATTATTGTTGTGGTATGTAGATTATTGCAAAAATATTGCTATAACTTCCATAATTGCAATAATAATGATAACATTGCAATAGATGATAATAATTGCAATAATGAGGATAAGAGGATTGATATATGATGATAATGATGATGATAACGATATAATGATGATAATCCTGGATAATGATGATGATAATAACAAGAAATTTGTCCATATATTATAATAAAAAAGGGTATAAGAAAGAAAAACATCCCAAAAGTCGAAAAAAAGCGGCCAAAATCTAGCGAAATATAGCATTTTCAGAGATATACTCCAAAATGACGTTTTTCGACTTTCTTTGGTGATTTGGCATTTAGGGTAATTAATTATAAAATTCTGAGAATTGTATAATAATTACAATAATGATGATGAAAGTGAGAATAAAGAGAAAATTGATAACATTTGAATATTATTAAAAAATTATTGTTATTATGATATTATTATTATATTATATTAATATTATTATTATATTAGTGTATTATATATTATTATATTATTATTACGTATATCTGAATTATTAGTATTATTGCCAAAAAATCTATTAATCTGAATAATAACAATAATAATGATAAAGTATAAGTATAATAATAATAATGCTAGTTGGTTATAATATGGTTATTAGTATTAGGAGTGTATTCTCATCATTACTATTAATTTTGTACTGGAGTTATAATGCAAAAATAATTATGTATAACAGTATAAATTACAGTAATAACGATAATAATTAAGATAATGATGTTTAAAATAATAATAGAAAATCGTTATTATGCTATTATTTATTGATTATAATCTATTATGTTGTGGGTATTAGTATTATGCAAAAAATAATACTATTCGGCTATCACTCATTAGTCACACTTTGCAAAATTTCTATAACTTTCAATAATTGCAATAATAATGATAAAATTGCAATAATTGTTATGATAATCATTGCAATATGATGATAATGATGATGTAATGTGGGATAATGAGATGTTTAACGATTAATAATGATGATAATCAGATAATGGTGATGATAATAGAGGAATTGTGTCCATATAGAATAGAAAAAAAGTATAAGAAAAAACATCAAAAAGTCGAAAAAAGCGGCAAAATCTAGCGAAATATAGCCTTTTCAGAAATACTTCCAAAATGGACGTTTTTTCGAGTTCTTTGGTTATTAATTTTCGCCATATTAGGGTAATAATGATAATAATTACCAGATTTGTATTAAGCAAACAACTAATCGATGATAAAAGTGAGCATAAAGGAAATTTGAGACATTTGAATATTATAAAATCTATAATTCTATTATTATTTTATTATTATTAGTATTAGTATTATTATTATTATATTATTATTATATGATTCTAATGATATTAGTATTATATTATATTATATTAATTACTTAGTATTATTGCCAAAAAATCTATTTATATCTGTACTAATAACAATAATAATAATAAGTATAAGTATAATAAAATAATGCTAGTGGTATATATATTGTGTTAGTATTATTATTGTTATCCATCATCATATCTTTATCTGTGACGGTGAGGTATAATTGCAAAACATTAATTATTTAGAACAGTAATGAAGTACAGTAAATAACGAACTATTAAGATAATGACTCTAAATAATAAGTATAAAAAGTATTATGTTATTATTCTTGTTATTCTATTATGTATTGTTGGGTTAGTAGTTATTATGCAAAAATATTACTATAACGCCACATAATAGCAATCATAATGATACACAATTGCAATAATGATGATAATAATTGCAACATAATGATGATAATGAGGATGATAATGATGAAATGATGATAATGATGATGTATAACCAGATAATAGATGATGATAATCAATGATAATGATGATGAATATAATGGGAATTGGGTCCAATATATAATGATAAAGAAGGTCATAAGAAAAACATTCCCAAAAGTCGAACAAAGCGGAGAATCTAGCGAAATTAGCCTTTGAGAGTATACTCTAAAATGACGTTTTTCGATTTCTTTGGTGATTCGGCAATTAGTTCAGAGTAATAATTATAATAATTACCAGAATTGTATTATATCTAACAATAAGATGATTAAAAGTGAGATTAAAGAGAATATTTGATAAACATCTTGAATATTATGTAAAATTATATATTATTATTATTATATATTATTATATTCCTTATTATTATTATAATTATTATTATTATTATTAGTATTATTATGAAATATTTATCTTACTGTATAGTATTATTGCCCAAAAATATATTGTATATTCTGTAATACTAACAATAATAAATAAAAAAGTATAAGTATAAGAATAATAAATGCGAGATGGTTTTATAATATTGTTATTTGTATTATATTGATTTAGTATCATCATTATTATTATTTGTGTTGTACTGGTAGTTATAATTGCAAAAAATAATTATTCTAACAGTAATAATATACAGTAACTAACGATACTAACTAAGAAATGATATAATAATAATTATTAAATCGTTATATTGGTATATTATTGTTTATTACTTTAGTATTGTTGTGGTTATTAGAAGATTGCAAAAATATAATACTATAACTCCAAAATTGCAATAATAATGATAACAATTGCAATAATGATGAAATAAATGGCAATAATGAGATAATGATGTGATAATGATGATAATGCTAATGAAACGAAATAATGATGATAATCCTGATAATGATATAATCATGTAAATGATGATGATAATAACAGAATTTTGTCCATATATAATATAAAAGGTATAAGAAAAAAATTCCCAAAAGTCCGAAAAAGCGGCAAACCTAGCGTAAATATAGCCTTATGGAGAGATACGTCCAAAATGACGTTTTTTTGATTTCTTGGTGATTCGGCCAATTTATTAGTGTGTAATAAGAATCAATTAATTACCAGAATTGCATTAATCACAACAATAATGTGATAAAAGTGAGAAATAAAGAGAAATTTTGGGATGATAACAATTGGAATATTATTAAAAAATTATTATTATGATTATTATTCATTATTAGAGTTATTATTATTAAAAATATTTTTATTATGATTATCATTTTTATTATTATTATGTATCTTATTATTATTATTAATTATTATTACTAGTATCTTAATTATTAGTATTATTGCCAAAAAAATCTTATTTATATCTGTATAAAACAATAATAATATAAGTATATGTATAATAATAATCAGGCTAGGGGTTATAAAGCATTGTGATCTAGTAGTATTGATGTTATTATCTCATTATTGATATTTGTAGGTGTATAATTGCAAAAATAATTTTATACATATGAATTACCAGTAATACGATTACTAATTAACGATAAGCTATAAATACTAATTATAAAAATCGTTATTATTGTTATTATTATGGTTATTATATTATTATGGTGTGGTATTAGTATTATTGCAAAAATATATATAATAACTCAAAATTGCAATAATAATTGATAGCAATTGCAATAATGATCGATAATAATTGCAATAATGATGCATAATGATGAATGATAATGATGATAATGATGATAATGATGATGAGAACGATAATAATGATGAAACTCATGATAATGAGATGATGATAATAACAGGAATTTGGTCCACATATGATATAAAATGTATAAGAAAAACCTTCCTAAAAGTCGAAAAAAGCGGCAAAATCTAGCGAAATATACCCTTTTGAGAGTATACTCCAAAATGACGTTTTTTCGATTCTTTGGGGATTCGGCCAACTATAGGGTAATAATGATGTAATAAATTACCAGAATTGTATTAATCATAAACAATAATGATGATAAAAGTGAGAATAAGAGAATTTTCTCACTAACGATTTGAATAGTATTAAAATTTTATTATTATTATATTATATAATATTATTATTATTAGTGATTATTATTATTATTATTATTATAATTATTATATATTATTACATTATGTTAAGTATTAGTATTAAGTGCTAAAATCAGAATCTACTTATATTCGGTATAACAACATAATCATTAATCAAGTATAAGTATAATGATACTAATGCTAGGGTTCTCAATACTGTTATTAGTATTTTGTATGTATTAATCGATCTATTTTATTATTTGTACGTGAGATATAATTGCAAAAATAATTATATAACAGTACTAATTTACAGTAATAACGATACTAATTAAGATAATGTATATAAATAATAATTATAAAAGCGGGATTATTGTATGATTATTGTTATACTATCTTATTGTTGTGGGTTATTGAGATATTGCAAAAATATATACATATAACTCCAATAATTGCAATTAATATGATACAATTGCAATAAATGATGATAATAATTGCAATAATGATGATAATGATGATGAAATGATGATAATGATGATAATGATGATGATAACGATAATAATGATGGATAATCATGATACTGAGGATGATAATAACAGGGAATTGTGTCATATATAAATAAAATGGGTATAAGAAAAAACATTCGAAAAGTCCCGAACACAAGCGGGCAAAAATCTAGCGAAATATAGCATTTTGAGAGTATACTGCCAAAATGACGTGTTTTCGATGCTTGGTTGATTTCGGCATTATGTAGGGGAATAATGATAATAATTACCAGAATTGTGGTACTCATAACAAATAATGATGATAAAAAGTGAAGAATAAAGAGAATTTTGATAACATATGGAAGATTATGTTAAAAAGGAGTATTATTATTATTATAGTATTATTATTATTATTATCATTATTAGTATTATTATTATGATGATATCATTATGATTATTATTATTATATTATCTTAATGTTTAGGATTATGCCAAAAAATTAGGTATATCTTGTATATAATAAACAATAATAATAATAAGTATAAGTATATAATAATAATGCTTAGTGGTTATATATTGTATTAGTTCATTTATTGTTATTATCATCATTATTATTATTTTTACTGGTAGTATAATTGCAAAATAAATTATATAACAGTAATAAGTACAGCTAATAACGATAATAATTAGGTAATGATATAAATAATAAATGTATAGAAATCGTTATTTATTGTATTATGTATTGTTATCACTATTGATTATGTTGTGGTTATTAGTATTATACAAAAATATATACTATAACTCCAATAATGAAATAATAATGAGAACAATTTGCAATAATGCGATGATAATAATTGAAATAATGATGATATATGATGAGAGAATGATGCTTAATGCTGAGATAACCGATTAATAATGATGATAATCATGATAATAATGATGATAATAACAGAATTGTGTCCATATAAATCATAAAAAGGTTATAAGCAAAAACTCTCCCAAAAGTCGAGAAAGCGGGCAAAATCTAGCGAAATCTAGCCTTGGAAGAGTATACTCCAAATGACGTTTTTTCATTTCTTTGGTGATTTCGGCAATTATTAGGGTGAATAATGATAATAATTACCAGGAATGTATTAATCATAACAATAATGATGATAAAAAGGTAGAATAAAGAGAATTTTGATAACATTTGAATATTATTAAAATTCTTTTCTTATATTATTATTATTATTATATATTATGATTATTATTATTATTATTATTATTAGATTATTATTATCAGTATTAGTATTATTTACTATGTACTATTATTGTAATATTAGTATTATTGCCAAAAAAATTTATTATATCTGTTAATAATAACAATAATAATAATAAGTATCAAGTATAATAATAATCATGCTCTTTAGTGGGTAGAATATTGTTATTAGGATTATTATGTATATCATCATTAGGATTATTTTACTTGTAGTATAATTGCAAAAATAATTATTATAACAGTAATAATTACAGTAATAACGATACTAATTAAGATAATGAATAACATGAAATTATAAAATCGTTATTAGTTGTTATTTATTATGGTATACTTTATTATTATTGTTGTGGTTATTAGTAATTAGTGCAAAAAATATATACTAACAATCATAATTGCGAATAAAACGAATAACAATTGACAATAATCATGATAATAATTGCAATAATGATGATAATGATGATGATAATGATGATAATGATGAGAATGATGATGATAACGAAATAATGAGGATAATCATGATAATGATGATGATAATAAAGGAATTGTTGTCCATATATAATATAAAAAATATATAAGAAAAAACATTCCCAAAAGTCGAAAGCGGCAAAATCTTAGCGAAATATAGCCTTTTGGAGATACTCCAAAATGACGTGTTGTTCGACTTCTTTGGTGATTCCCCGGCAATTATAGGGTAATAATGATAAATACTTACCAGAAATTGTATTAATCATATCAATATGATGATTAAAAGTGAGATGAGAAATAAAGAGAATTTGATAACATTGAATATTATTAAAAGTATTATTATATTTATTATGATTATTCTTATTATTATTGACTAGTATTATTTATATGATTATTATTATTTTGTTATTATTATTATTATTATGTATTATTGTATTAGTTATTATTATTATGATTATTCTTACTATTATCTTAAGTATTGTAATTATTGCAAAAATCTATTATAATCGTAATAATAACAATAATAATAATTAAGTAGAAGCTAATAAATAATAATGCTAGTGGATATAATATTGTTATTCAGTATATATTGTTCATTATTCATCATTATTATTATTTGTGCGAAGTATAATTGCAAAACTAATTATTATAACAGTAATAATTAAACAGTAATAACGATAAATAATTAAGATAATAGATAAAAATAAAATTATAAAATCGTTATGTGTGATTTATTATTGATATTACTATTATTATGTTGTGGGTATTTCGTATTATTGCTAAAATATATACTATAACTCAATAATTGCAAAAAAATGATAACAATTGCAATAATGATGATAATAATTGCATAATGATGATAATGATGATGATAATGATGATAATGATGATAATGATGATGATAACGATAATAATGATGATAATCATGGATAATGAAGATGATCAATAACGGAATGTGCTCCATATAGAAATATAAAAAAGGTAAAGAAAAAACATTCCCAAAAGTCGAAGAGCGGCAAAATCTAGCAGAAATATAGCTTTTGAGAGTATACCCAAAGGACGTTTTTCTCGAGTTCTTTAGTGATTTCGGGAATTATTAGGGGTAATAATGATAATAATTACCAGGAATTGTATTATCATAACAATATGATGAAAAAGTGGAGAATAAAGAGAATTTTGATAACCATTTGAATCATTATTAAAATTATTATTATATTACTATTCTATTATTTTTTTGGTTTCATGATTACTATTATGCTAATTGATTAGTATATTGACCAAAAATCTACTGCTATCTGTAAATAAGTAACAATAATAATAATAAGTATATGATATAATAATACTAAATGTAGTGTTATAATATGTTATTAGTATCATTAATTGGTTATTATCACATTATTATTATTGTGTACTGGTAGTTAATTGCAAAATAATCTTATTATAACATACGTAATTACGTAATAACGATACTATGAAATAATAAAAATATACAATAATAATTATAAAATCGTTTATTATTGTTATTATTATGTCTATTACTGACATTATGGGTGTGGTTATTAGTATTATTGCAACAAAATATATACTATAAACTCCAATAATTGCAATTAATACTAAACAATTGCAATATGATGATATAATTGCAATAAGAGATAATGATGATGCAAATGATGATAATGATGATGATAACGATAATAATGATGATAATCATGACGCAATGATGATGATAATAACAGGAATTTGATGTCCATATATACTATAAAAAAGGTATAAGAAAAACATTCCAAAAGTCGAAAAAGCGGGCAAAATTAGCGAAATATAAGCCCTTTTGAGAGTATACTCCAAAATGAGGGTTTTTCGATTTCTTGGGATTTCGGCATTCGTATTAGGGTAATAATGATAATAATTACCAGAATTGTATTAATCATAACAATAATGATGATAAAAGTGAGAATAAAGAGAATTTGGAATAAATTTGATATTATATAAAAATTATATTATATTATTATTATTATTATTATATTTTTATTATTATTATCCTTATTATGTATTATATATTATCTTAATTATTAGTATTATTGCCAAAAAATATATTAATCTGTAATAATAACAATAATAAATAATAAGTATAAGTATAATATATAATAATGGTTAGTGGTGAGAATATTGTTATTGTATTATAATTTGTTATGATCATCTTATCGATATTTTGCACTGTAGATAATTGTAAAAATAATTTTATAACAGTAATAATTACAGTATAAACGATACTAGATTAAGATAATGATAGTGAAATGATAATTTTAAAATCGGTATTTTGTGATTATTATGTTATTACTATTATTATTGTTGTGGTATAGTATTATTGCAAAAAATATATACATAACTCCAATAATCGCAATTAATAACGATACAATTGCAATAATCATGATAATAATTGCAAATAATGTGATAATGATGCATGATTAATGAGATAAGTGATGATGATAACGATAATATGATGATAACATCGCATACAGGAGGATGATAATAACAGGAATTGTGTCCATATATAATATAAAAAGGTATAATGAAAACATTCGCCAAAAAGTCGAAAAAAGCGGCAAAATCTAGCGAAAGATTTAGCCTTTTGAAGAGTATACTCCAAAATGACGTTTTTTTCGAGTTACTTGGTGAGTTCGGCAATTATTAGGGAATAATGATAATAATTACAGAATTTGTATTAATATAATCAAAATGATGATAAAAGTGAGAATAAAGAGAATTTTGGATAACATTTGATAGTATTAAACTTATTATTATATATTATTATTATTATAGTATTATATTTTATCAATTATTTATTATTATTAATATATCTTAATTATTAGATTATGCAAAAAACTTATTATATCTGATAATAACTAACAATAATAATAATAATTATAAGTATAATAATAATAATGGCTAGTGGTTATAATATTGTTATTAGTATTATTATTGTTATTATCATTCATGATTATTATTGGACTTTGGTCAGATAATGCAAAAATAATTATTATAACAGGAAATAAATACCAGTAAATACGCTACTAATTAAGATAATGATATAAATGATAATTATTAAAATCGTTGTTATTGTTATTATTATTGTTATTACTTTAATATGTTGTGGTTTTAGTATGCTGCCAAAAATATAGATAGAACTCACAATAATTGTCAATATAACGATAACTAATTCTAATAATGATGATAATAATTGATAATAAGGATGATAATGATGATGATAATGATGATAATGATGATAATAATGATGATAACGATATGTAATGATGAAATCCGGATAATGATGATGATAATAACAGGAATTGTGTCCATAATATAATATAAAAAAAGTATAAGAAAAACATTCCCAAAAGTCGAAAAGCGGCAATCTAGCGGAAAATATAGCCTGTTAGAGAGATATACTACCAAAAATTTACGTTGTTGCGATTTCTTTGTGATTTCGGCAATTATTTTGGGTAAGTAATCGATAATAATTACAGAATTTGTATTAACTAACAATAATGATGATAAAAGTGAGGGAATAAAGAGAATTTGATAACATTGAACATTATTAAAATTATTATATTATTACTATTATTATTATTCTTTGTTTTTTCATTACTATTATCTTAAGTATAGTATTATTGCCAAAAAATCTATTATATCTGTAATAATAACAATAATAATAAATAAGGATATGTACTAATAATAATAATGCTAGGGTTTAAATATTGTTATTATTATCATTATTGTTATTATCATCAGTATTGTTATTTGTACTGGTAGTTATAATTGCAAAAATAATTATTATAACAGTAATAAGTACAGTAATAACGATAATAATTTAAGATTAATAATAAAAATAATATTATAAATCGTTATTATTGTTATTATTATTGTATTACTATTATTATTGGTGTGGTTATAGTATTTATTGCAAAATAATCTATAACTCCAATAATTGCAATAATAACGATAACAATTGCAATAATGATGATAATAAAATGGCCAAATAATGAGAATATATGAGATGATAAGATGATAATGATGATGCTAACGATTAATAAGATGATAATCATGATAATGATGATGATGATAACAGGAAGTTGTTGTGCGCATATTCATAATATAAAAAGGTATAAGAAAAAAAACATTCCCAAAAGTCGAAACAGCGGCAAAATCTAGCGAAATATAGCCTTGTGAGGAGTATACCCAAAATCGCCGTTTTTCGATTTGTTGGTGATTTCGGCAATATAGGGAAGAATTGCAGAATAAATACCAGAATTTTATAAATCGATAACAATAATGATGATAAAAGTGAGAATAAAAGAGAATTTTGATAACATGGACATGAATTACAAGGATTATTATTTATTCTTATTATTATTATTATATTATTATTATTATTTACTATTATACTGAGATTATTAGTATTATTGACCAAAAAACTATATAATCTGTAATAATAAACAATGAATAATAATAAGTATAAGTAATAATAATAATGCTTGTTGGGTGGTTGATAATATTGTTATTCGTATTATTTATGTTATTATAATCATGTATTATTATGTACTGGTAGTATAATTGCAAAAATAATTTTATAACAGTAATCTACCATTACAGTAATAAAATGATACTGATTAAGATAATGATATAAATAATATATAAAATCGTTATTTTGTATTATTAGTGTACTTACTATTATTATTGTGTGGTTTTACTATTATGCAAAAATTTATACATAACTCCAATATTGCATATAATAATGATAACAATGCAATAATGATGATAATATATTGCAATAATGATGATAATGATGAGGATAATGTGATAATGATGATGATAACGTATAAGAAATGAGATAACTCATGATAATGAATGTGATAATAAAAAGGAATTGTGTCCATGAGTAGTAAATATAACAAAGGTATAGGGAAAAACCATTCGCAAAAAGTCGAAAAACGCGCTGGCAAATTAGCGAAATATAGCATTTTGAGAGTTAACTCCAAAATGGTTTTTTCGCTTTCTTTGGGATTTCGGCAATCTTGTGGTAATAATGATTAATAATTACCCGAATTGTATGTAATTCATAACTAATAATGATGCATAAAAGTGAGAATAAAGAGAATTTGATACACATTTGAATATATTACTAAATTATTATTATTATTATTTCTATTATTATTATTTGCTTATTTATTATTATTATTATTATTACTATTATGCTTAAGTATTAGTCATTAGTGCCAAAAAAATATATTATATCTGTAATAATAACAAATATAAAATAAGTATAAGTATAATCATAATAATGCTAGTGGTTATACTATGTTATTAGTATTATGTTATTATCATCAGTATTATTATTTGTACTTGGTAGCTATAATTGCAAAAAAATAATTATCATAACAGTAATAATTACAGTAATAACGATACTAATTAAGATACTGATATAAATAATAATTATAAAATCGTATTATTGTTATATTATTGTTATTACTATTATTATTGTTGTGGTTATAGTATGAGTGCAAAAATAATACTATAACTCCAATAATTCGCAATAATACTGTAACAAGTGCAATAATGATGATAAAGAATCAATATAATGATAATGTGATGATCATGATGATTAAGGATGATAATGATGATGATAACGATAATACATGATGATAATATGATAATGTTGGAGATAATAACGGAATTGTGTCCATTATAATATAAAAAAGGTATACGAAAACATCCCAAAAAGTCGAAAAAAGCGGCAAATCTAGCGAAATATCGTCTTTGAGAGTATACTCCAAAATGACGTTGTGTTCGATCTCTTTTGGTGATTTCGGAATTAGTTAGGGTAAAATGATAAAGTTACCAGAATTGCAGTAATCAATAACAATAGTGAGGCATAAAAAGTGAGAATAAAGAGAATTTTGATAAATTTGAATATATTAAACATTATTATATTGATTTTAGTAGTATATTATATTTATTATTAATTATTATTATTCTATTATTATATATTTCCTTATTACTATTATCTTAATTATTAGTATATGCCAAAAAATTATTATATCTGCTAAGAAGTATAAATATCTAATAATAAGTATAATAAGTATAATGTATAAATATAATAATGATAGTGGTTCCAATATTGTCTCATAGATATTATTGTCTATATCATCATTATATTAGTTGTACTGTAGTATGAATTGCAAAATAAGATTTATAATCAGAATAATACAGTAATAAACGATAATAATTAAATACTGATATAAATGAATAATTATAAAAATCTTAAGTATTGTTATTGATTATTGTTATACTTTATATTGTGGGTTATTAGTATTATTGCAAAAAATATCATACCATAACTCCAGTAATTGCAATTCATAATGAATAACAATTGCAATAATGATGATAATAATTGCAATAATGATGGATAATGATGCATGGATAATGATGTAATGATGATAATGTGATTGGATTAACGATAATACATGATGATATCATGATAATGATGATGATAATAACAGCGAATTGTTAGGTTTCCTGTTGCATATAATATCAAAAAAGGTTATAAGAAAAAACATTCCAAAAAGTCGAAAAAGTGATGCAAAATCTATAGCGAAATATAGCCTTTTGAGAGGATACTCCAAAGACGTTTTTTCGAATCTTTGGTGATTTCGGCAATTATTAGGGTAATAATGATAATAATTACCAGAATTGTATTAACAAACAATAATGATGATAAAAGTGAGAATAAAGAGGAATTTTGATAACATTGACTATTATAACTTAGTATATTATAGTATTATTATTATTATTATATTCTTATCATTATTATTTTATTATTATTATTATTATACTATACCTGTATATTAGTATTATTGCCAAAAAAATCTATTAATATCTAGTTAATAATAACAATAATAAATAATAATAGTATAATAATATTAATAATAAGCTAGTGGTTATAATATTGTTATAGTATTATTATTTCTTATTGATCATATTATTATATTTTGTACTGGTAGTATAAATTGCAAAAAATAATTATTTAGAAAGGTAATAATTACAGTAATAACGATAGTAATTAAAGATAATGATATAAATAATAATCATAAAATAGTTATTATTGTTATGATTATTGTTATACTATTAATTATTGTTAGGTTATTAGTATTATTGCAAAAATATAATTACTATTACTCAATAATGCGAATAATAATGATAACAATTTCAATAATGATGATAATAATCGTCAATAATGAGATAATGAGGATAATGATGATGAAACGATCATAATGGTGATAATCATGATAATGATGGATGATAATAACAGAAATTGTGTCCCATATATAATATAAAAAAAGGATAAGAAAAACATTCCCAAAAGTCGAAAAAAGCGGCAAAATCTAGCGAAAATATAGACCTTTTGAGAGTATACTCCAAAAGACGTTTTTTTTTCGAGTTTCGGTGATTTGGCATTTTGTAGGGTAATATATATATAATTACCAGCATTGTATTAATCATAACATAATGATGATAAAGTGAGAAAAAAAGAGAATTTTGATAAAACATTGAATATTATAAAATATATGTATAATCTATTCATTATTATATTATTAGTTATTAGTATAGTATATCTATTAGTTATTATTATTAGTTATTATATATTATATTACAGATTATCTTAATGTATGAGGTATTATTGCAAAAAAAATTAGGATATCTTGTAATAATAACAATAATAAAATAACGTGACAAGTATAACAAGATAATGCTAGGTGTAAATATTGGTAATTCGTATTATATTGTTATTATCATCATTATTTTTACTGTCTGGTAGTAGATAATTGGCAAAAATATTTATCTATAAAGTAATAAGTACAGTAAAACGTATATAATAGAGATAATGATATAATATAATAATTATAAATCGTTATTATTGGTATTATTATTGTTCATTATATTATTATTGTGTGGTTATAGTAATATGCAAAAATATATACTATAACTCCAATAATTGCAATAATAATGATAACAATTGCAATAAATAGAGGATAATAAATTCAATATGATGATAATGATGATGGATAATGATGAATGAAGGATGATAATGATGATGATACGATAATAATGATGATAATCATGATAATGAGGGCTGATAATAACAGGAATGGTGTCTATATATATAATATAAAAAAGGTATAGAAAAACATTCCCAAAAGTCCGAAAAAGCGGAAAAATCTAGCGAAATATAGACTTTTGCGAGTATCCTCCAAAATGAGGTTTTTCCGATTTCTTTTGTGATGTCGGCAATGATTAGGGTAATAAATGAGAATAAATTACAGAATTGTATTAATCATAACAATAATGATGATAAAAGTGAGAATAAAGGAGAATTTTGATGACATTTGAATACTATTAAAAGTATATATTATTATTATTAGTATTATAGCTTATTCACCATTATTATATTATTATTATTCATTTACTATTATCTTAATTATTAGAATTATTGCCAAAAAATCTATTATATCTGTTTATATATACCAATAATAATAATAAGTATAAGTTATAATAATAATAATGCTAGTGGTGATAATATTGTTTATTAGTCATTATTATTGTTATTAATCATTCATTATTTTGAGTTGTACAATGGTAAATAATTGCCCAAAAAATAATTATTATAACAGTAATAATTACATTAATAACGATACTAATTAGATAATGCTATAAATAAGAATTATAAAATTCGTTTTATTGATATTATATGGTATTACTATATTATTGGTCGTGGTTATTAGTATTTATTGCAAAACTATATACATAACTCCAATAATTGCCAATAATAATAATAACAATTGCAATAAGGATGATAATAATTCAATAATGATGATAATGATGATGATAAGATGATAATGATGATGATAACGATTAATAATGATGATAATCATGATAATGATGATGATAAGAAGCGAATTGTGTCCATATATAAATATAAAAAGCGGATAAAGAAAAACATCCCAAAGTCGGAAAAAGCGCAAAATCTAGCGAATATAAGCCTTTTTGAGAGTATATCAAAATGCGTTTTCGATTTTGTTGGTGATTTCGGCAATTATTGGTAATGAAAGATAATAATTACCAGAATTGTATTAATCATAAACAATAATGTGATAAAAGTGAGAATCAAGAGAATTTTGATAACATTGAATAGTATTAAATTATCTTATTATATTATTATTTTCATTATTATTCTATTATTATATTATTATTATTATATATTATCATTTTATATTATTACTATTATCTTAATTATTAGTATTATGCCAAAAAATCTATTATATCTGTAATAAAAACAATAATAATGAATAAGTATAAGTATAATAATAATAATGCTCGTGAGTCCTAATAATATGTTCTTAGTATAGTATTGTTATTATATCATTATATTAATGTAACTGGTAGTATAATTGCAAAATTAATATTTAAACAGTAATAATTACAGTAATAACGATACTACTGAAGATAATTGATAAAAAACTAATTCTTAAAATAGTTAGTATGTTATTATAATTGTATGTTAATATAGGTATTGTGTGGGGTATGAGTATTATTGCAAAAAGTATATACTATAAACTCATACTTTGCAAATAATATATGATAACAAATGCAATAAGAGGATAATAATTGACAATAATGATGAGAATGATGATAATGATTGATAATGCTGATGATAACGATAATCTGATGCTAATCATGAGTAAAAAAAAATGGGGGGGGGGGGGGGATGATGATAATAAAAGGAATTATGTGCATAATATAATATATAAAAAGGTTAATAAGGAAAAACATCCCAAAAGTCGAAAAAGCGGCAAAATTCTAGCAAACATTTTCGTTTTTTTTCGATTTCTTTGGTGATTTTGGCAATTATAGGGTACTAATGATAATAATTCACCCAGATTGTATTAATCATAACACTAAGAGCAAAAGTGAGATAAAGCAGAATTTGATAACATTTGAATATTAATAAAAGTATTTAATTATTATTACTATTATATTATTATTATTATTATTATTATTATTACTATTATCTTAATTCTAGTATTATTGCTCCCAAAAAATCAATGATATCTGTAATAATAACATAATATAATAAGTATAAGTTAAATAAAGTGCGAGTTGTTATAATATTGTATAGTATTTTATTGTTTATTATCATCATTATATTATTTACGGGTAGTATGATTGCAAAAATAATGATATATAACAGTAATAATTACAGTACTAGCGATACAAATTAAGATATGGATATAAATAATTATAAAAGCGCGTATATTATTATTATTGTATTACTAGTATATTGTTGTGGTTATTAGTATTATGCAAAAATATATTACTATAATCCAATACATTGCAATAATAATGAGAACAATTGCAATAATGATGATAATTATTGCAATAATGATGATACTATGATGTACGATGATAATGATGATGAAAACGATAATATGATGATAATCATGATAATGATGATGATAAAACAGAATGTGTCATATATAATTAAAAAGGTTATAAGAAATAAACATTCCAAAAGTCGAAAAAGCGGCCAAAATCTAGCAAAATATGATAGCCTTTTTGAGAGTATACTCCAAAATGACGTTTTTTTCGATTTCTTGGTGATTTCGGCACTTATTAGGGTAATAATGATAATAAGTATTAATAAAGTAATAATTTACATTCAAAACGATACAAATTAAGATAATGCTATAAATAATAATTATTTAGAATCGTATTAGTTGTTACTTTTATTATTGTTGTATACTCATTAACAATAATGATTGATGATAACGATAATAATGATGATAAATCATGATAATGATGATGAATGATACTAAACAGGAATTGTGTTACCATAGATAATATAAAAAGGTTATAAGAAAAACATTCCCCAAAGTCGAAAAAAGTGGACAAAAATATAGCGAAATATACATTTTGAGAGTATACTCCCAACAAAATGAGTTTTTCGTCTTCAATTTCTTTGGTGTATTTCGGCACTTATTATGGGTATAATAATAATGTAATAATACCAGAATTGTATTACTCATAACAATAATGATGAATTAAAAAATGGAGAATAAAGAGAATTTTGATAACTATTGAATAGTATTAAAATATAGTATACTTATTTATGATTATTATTTATTATTATTATTTATGTTTATTATTACTATTATCTTAATTATTTTGTAGTATTATTGCCAAAAAATCTATCATATCTGGAATAATAACAATAATAATAATACGTATAAGGTATAATAATATAATGTAGTGGTTAAAATATTGTTATTAGATATTATTGTTATAGTGATTCATCATTATTATTATTTGTACTGGTTAATTATCATTGCAAAAATAATTATTTATAAACAGTAAAATTACAGTAATAACGATACTAATTAGAAATGATATAAATAATAATTATAAAATCGTTATTATTGTTATTATTATTGTTATTACTATTATTATTGTTGTGGTTATTAGTATTATTGCAAAAATATATACTATAACTCCAATAATTGCAATAATAATGATAACAATTGCAATAATGATGATAATAATTGCAATAATGATGATAATGATGATGATAATGATGATAAGATGATAATGATGATGATAACGATAATAATGATGATAATCATGATAATGATGATGATAATAACAGGAATTGTGTCCATATATAATATAAAAAAGGTATAAGAAAAAACATTCCCAAAAGTCGAAAAAGCGGCAAAATCTAGCGAAATATAGCCTTTGAGAGTATACTCCAAAATGACGTTTTTTCGATTCTTTGGTGATTTCGGCAATTATTAGGGTAATAATGATAATAATTACCAGAATTGTATTAATCATAACAATAATGATGATAAAAGTGAGAATAAAGAGAATTTTGATAACATTGAATAATATTAAAAATATTATTATTATTATTATTATTATTTATTATATTATTATTATTTATATTATTATTATTATATTATTATTATTTATTATATTACTTAATTATTGATTATGCCAAAAAATCTATTATATCTGTAATAATAACAAATAATAATAATAAGTATAAGTATAATAATAATAATGCTAGTGATTATAATATTGTTATTAGTATTATTATTGTTATATCTACATTATTATATTTGTACTGGTAGTATAATTGCAAAAATAATTATTATAACAGTAATAATTACGTAATAACGATACTAATAAGATAATGATATAAATAATAAATATAAATCGTTATTATTGTTATTATTATTGTTATTATATTATTATTGTTGTGGTTATTAGTATTATTGCAAAAAATATACTATAACTCCAATAATTGCAATAATAATGATAACAATTGCAATAATGAGATAAATTGCAATAATGATGAAATGTGAGATAATGATGAATATGTAATGATATGATACGATAATAATGATGATAATCATGATAATGGGATGATAATAACAGGAATTGTGTCCATTATAATATAAAAAGTATAAGAAAACATTCCCAAAGTCGAAAAAGGCAAAACTAGCGAAATCTTTGGATATACTCAAATGATGATTTTTGAGATATTATTGAATGTATTTCCATTATTAGTGGAATAATGATAATGATTATAAAAATAATT
>NW_023657370.1:15000-28159 GCF_015228065.2 Penaeus monodon | reverse complement strand
ACTTAGATGGGGTGAAAAACTTTTGCCTGGTATGCTGAGAAGTGTAATGCCACAGTAGTTGCTACAATCTCATCGATTTCCTTTCCCCTTCCAGAGAGGGATGACCACGCCCCTCAGCAGGTCAGGGGGAATGGTACAAGACTGCCATATGGCAGTCAGGACTGTATGCAGGCCCCATGCCATAGGTTCACCCCCAGCCTTTAGCATTCAGCAGGGATATCGCATATACCTGCAGCTTTCCCAACCTTCACCTTGGAAATCGCCATCCTAACCTCTGTTAGGGTAGGAGGTTCCAAGCTGATGGGTGGGTCCGGCACAGGTACTGCGACATCGCTTGCATCCAAGCTAACTGCTGAAGGGTCTACCTGGTACAACTGCTCAAAATACTCAGTCCAATGTTCACGAATCCCAACATGATCTGAGATCATCCGTCCATCCACTGAATGTGTAGCGATATGCAAGCAAGATTGACCGTCGATCCTTGGTACAAGGTCTAACTGCCACCACCTGGTTAATTCGTCCAGGAACGCGAGGTATTATGTTCTTAAAGGAAGAGGCGTGTTGAAGGGTGTAAATGAAGTGATAGGAAGCAAGTGTAAGTGTATAGAAGTTACCAAGGCTCAAGGGTCAACACTGGTTAGCGTGGTTACGTCCGAGATGGAGTGCGTGTCGACCTGAAGTCGATAGAAATCAGATTTAATTACTTGAACTCGTGCAGTTTAAGTAATCCTATGGGTTATATGCCCAGATTCAAACCGGGGGGGGGGGGCTCTCTTGTGTTGCCTTAAATTCTCCCTAATTCTTTACATTCTATATAAAGGCAGAGTGAGGCAGGCATACTGGCGTTTCCAAAATTAACTTTGGTTAATTAGACAACGGGTTAATTAGACAAAACTGGAGGGGATGCATGATGGGGTCTAAAAGTATTCAATTCATTTTTACAAAAAGATTTTTATTTAAAACACGTCGAAATAAACAGGTAAAATACATTTAAACACTAAGATGCTGATAAGAATTAAGACAAACATTCAAAAATATGCGAGTTAAAAACAATTCAAGAGATAAAAAAAAGTAAAGAGAGAGCACATCACCCTATCAAGATACAGAGAAAAAAAGGTTAAAATGCCACCTTACCGCCTATAGCTCGTACTCTTACGACCAGGAACCCATCACGACTGCAGCCTCACGACCAAAATGCTCTCCCCTGCCTGACCTGCTGCCCCGGCCTATATATACACCCCCCACAAGTAAAATGATAATAAGAGGGGAATCTCGGGTCAACCCAGGTGAAGGTGGCATTCCTCTAAAAAGAGGGCGATGTCTTCCCCTTTCCGAAATTAAGATTATTATTCTTTAAAAAGGCCATGTTGAAAACCCGCCATAAAAAGTAATGTAGTTTAGTTTAAAATGACATGATAAAAAAAGAAAAACTCCATACTATATACCCAGACACCATAATGTGCTCTCCAATACAGATGGATAAAAAAAAGAAAACGTGGATGAATTTTAATCAATAATTAAAAGACAAGAAAATATACATAAAAAATGCAAAGCCGATCTTTAAGACATCTCTCGCCCCCCCCGTATTACAGATGAGGCCACATTTTGCAAGCGGAAGGGGTAACTCTTCCATTATTCTCCCGTCTGATGGTCGAGATAAATACAAACGGACTGCAGTCATCTGTAAAGGAGGTTAGATTCGTAAGTTATGGGGACAGAGGAACCCAATGAGGAAACCCGTGAGGCGGAGGATTTCAGGCTTAGAGGCAAGGAAAAGAGGGGGCCCGTTCGTTCCTTGAAAAGGGGGTAAAGGGACCAAGCAAGGCTCAGAACCCACAGACCTCACAACCCAAAAATATCCCCGGAGATGAGGCCACACCAGGAGCGGAGCAATACGAAGATACATTAAAAAAAAAAAAAAAAACCTAAAGAACAACAAAGGTGCAAAAGGGGCAAAAAGTAAAACAGAATACTAGAAATACGTAGATGGGGGCTAAGAATGATGAAAAACATGCCAGAAGGGCTTAAAAACTACAAGAAAAAAACTAATGTCTAAGTTATAAATACCATAAAAGCTAGAATGAGGAAAAAGTAAAAAGATCATAAAAAAGTAGACAAAAAAAGTCGTAAAAAGCCGAAGTAAAAGCTTAAGTAAAAAAACAAGTAAAAGGGTAAAGCATATATAAAAAAAACGAGTAAAAGTACAAGATAAATTAAGTAAAACTCAAAAATAAGTAAAAAGTAAAAAACAAAAACACACAGGTTCACAGTAAAAGGTTGTGTAAAATGATAAACACGTCCAGCATAGATACACCTAGGCAAGTAAAAAGTGGCAGTACAAACCCTTTTTTCAGCTCCCCGGTTTTAAAACCAGGTAAAGGTAATTCCAAAGGGTAGTCACAACACAGTCACAGTATCCACTTTATTTATTAAGCAGGTAAGGTAAAGTAAGAGAAAAGGGCCCGTTGCGGGGGGGAAAAGAAAAAAGATGGGAGAGGGGAAGGATAAAGGGGGGGGCGAAGAGAGATTTAGTAAGAGAGAAAGAGTCGGGGCTTAACCCAACATGCGGGGTAAAAGTTGGGGGCATAGCTGATAGGACAAGGACAAAGGTCAGCAAGGGAGGCCTCGCGCCATCGGTGGTTCGCTGCCTTGGCATAACGGTGACTTCGCATGAGCCAACTCACGGGTCGGCGAGGCCACCGCGCCCGGGCTGTGGATCCACTCGGCTAACGAGGGAGGTTGGGAGCGGTAAAGGTGGCCTGTCCGGCGCCATCGGGGCGCCACCGTGCACGGACTTCTCGCCCATGGCAACGGTGGTGTCCTCGGCTAACCATGAGGCTGCAGGTTGAAGTACGAGTGAGATCGCTAATGAGAGGCTACCCCCCTTGCCCGCGTCGAGCAGAGATTTCTCCCTGTCGGCGGCAGGACTTCTAGGGAGATGTGCTCTGGCAAATCTCACCACGTTGGGTTATCAACATGGCCAGAATCTCCTCCCCCACCGCGTGTTGGCACTCCTTACGCCAAAGGAGCCACGGTCATTGCAGGGTTTCAGGCAGCAGGAGCCACGTGTCGGAAATCCGAAACCAGTGAGATGGAGGTAAGGATTTGGATAGGGGGCGTGGGCTATGGAAAAGGATAATGAGATGAGGCGAGGGCGAGGTTGTGTGACACACGGAAAGAGGAAGTGGGAGAGGAAGGGATTTAAAAACGGGATAGGGCTCTCGTTAGGGGAGTTTTATTTAAAGAGGTAATTAAAATGGGTTTTTATGTATAACAACCCCCTAAAGCTATCAAAACCAAAAGAGAACAAGGTTAAGAACAAGAAACTAAAATAAAACGAAAGAAAAATTAAAAAACAACGCAAACACAAACGTAAGAAAATAAAAAGCTTAAAAAAGTTTAGGCGATAAATTCGGCGCTCGACACCCGTCGCGGAGGCGCAACAATCGCGCCACGACGCGATTGGCGAGCCGTGGCGAGCGCGGGCGCCGAGTTTATAGTAAAAGGAAGCCTGGGCGAAGCAAATGCAAATCTAAAGCTAACGAACATGCATTATTAAAAATTACACGGTGCTAAGAAGCGACCAGACTTTGTTCCTGCCCCCCCAGGCACCTACGTCTGGGGGAGGAACAAATGCGAAAAGGCTTCCCGACCTCCTAAGAGGAAGGAAGCTGCCGCCCAGCCGAAACCGGAGATCTCCGACAAACAGGAGTTCCCCCATGTAAAGCAAGTGCAGTGGAACCACAGGAAGAAAGGTTCCAACAGCACCACACGGTCCTCCCCAGATCCAGAAGACATGTTCTTCGACGAGGGGGACATGTCGATCCTGATCTCTGCTGTAGTCACAGCAGTGGCAGTAACCTTGTCCAGGACCAAGGAAGAGGCGGATAAGGCAGTCGACGTCGCCATGACGGCATTCAAACAGACTGTCAAAAGCATAAAGGGAAGGAAGATGGAGAGGGCCAAATCAGCCCAATCCTCTCCCTCACCCCAGGTCGAGACTCCCTCCCCACTCCAACCCAGGCTATGCCCTCACAGGCAGAGCCTAGCCAGGCTATGCCCTCACAGGCAGAGCCTAAACCCAAGGCATGATTCAGTGCCACAAGCCGAATCAGAAGAAGCGAGCCTGCCCAGGCAAGGCAGCCAATGCACAGAAAACAGCCTGGGCCAGAGAAAAAGCCAACACGACAAAGTCAGAGCTACCAAAGGCTCTTCACCCCCCAGTGGATCCAGGGATAGCCTGACAGCCGAAGGAGACCCCTCAAGCAGTGAGGATCTCACAATGGAGTTGTCAGACTCCGACTGTCAATCCGAATACAACGATGTCTCTGATGTAACTATCAATTAGTAACATCATGGCACGCAATCTAAGTATTCTGCAGTGGAACATCTGTGGCTTCTCCTCAAGGAGTGCCATCCTCCACGCAATAGTGCGATCAAGGAGCATTGACATCGTTATGCTCCAGGAGACACTATCAGCGGAAGCTGTTCGCTTCTCCGGGTATACGCTACCGCTTGCCACGTTCCGATGGCAAAAGAGGCCTGATGACCCTGGTCAAAGCAACAATTCCCTGCTCCTGCCGATGCACAGCACTGTGGAGAAGATGTTGAATCTCTTGCCGTCGAGATTCAACTGGCCGGGGGGGCCCTGAAATTGTACAATGTGTACAGCCGGCCACACTGTAGTAGCTTAGACATCAGCCAGGTATGTGCTTCCGCAGCACACGACCGAGTGATCATAGGGGAAAACTTCAATGCACACCACCCATCCTGGCTCCCTGCAGGGCACCGGATGTGGCTGGCCGTCACATAGCCAACGTGCTTGAGACATTCCCCGAGATCGCTCTCCTCAACAGCCAGGAGCCAACGCATGTCAGAGGAGGGGTCCTAGACCTCACCCTGGCCAGTGTGACTCTGGTGGAGAGGATTGGCTGGCGTGTCGATGAGACCGTCACTAGTGACCATTATGGCACTATAACAACCCTCATGGATAGTGGCCCAGCCGAAATACCACGACCGAATCCAAGATGGAAAACAGACAGGCAATGGCAGGCTTTCCAGAGCGCCTTGGCCGCTGTCTGAGAAGCAATGAACCCACACAGAGCGAAAATGTGGAAGTGCTACAAGCCAGACTTGTAAATCCCTTGATGAGGCAGCCTCACTGACCATACCCAAAACTCGGCCTGGGTCTAGGAGTCACAAGGACGCCTGGTACTTCAATGACGAGATTAGGGAGGTCAACCACAGGGTAAATATGTGCCGAAAACCCCGACAACCTAGCCCTCCTAAGGGAGGCTGTCAGGGACGCCAAGGAAACTGACAGCCAGAGTGAGGCAAAAAGAAAGTGCGGGAAAATGGTGTGAGTCCTTCAATCACCATACCACCCTCTCAGAGCTATGGCAACGGGTCAAGCGAGCCACCAGCCGCTCAGCCCCGAGATGCACGCACCACGACCCCCAGTCAGAGGCCAACAGACTGGCGCAAGAGTTCTCTGCGAGAACGAGTAGCGACAGCCTGCCAGCCTACAACCAGATAGACTTGCTCACATCAGAGAAAAGGCAGCCGAACCCAATAACTCAGACGTTATCTTTTCTCTGAGGGAACTAAGAGATGCATATAAAGCCAGTTGCAACACAGCCCCGGGCGCTGACGGGATCTCGTACCCCATCATTCCCACCTGGGACTGGTAGGTGAGCTTGCATTCCTGCAACTCATCAACAAGTCCTGGGAAACTTCCACTCTACCCCAGAGCTGGAAGAGGGCTACCATAGTTCCCATCCCTAAACCAAAGGAGCCGGGGAAGTACCGCCCCATCTCTCTCAGCTGTCTGGCCAAGACTGCCGAGAGGATGGTACTGAACTGGCTCCGATGGAAAATGGGACCCCCACACGAACACCTCCATGGGTTCACCAGGGGCATGAGCACAGCGCACAGCATATCCACGCTCTTGAGCACAATAAACATGGGCACATCTGTGGTAGTATTCCTTGACCTGGAGAAGGCTTTCGAATTGGCAAGTCCTCTTGCCATTCAGGAGAGCCTGATCCAAAAAGGAATCAGAGGTAAGCTCTTGGCTTGGATAGGTGACTACTTTACCAATAGAACGGCCAGAGTCAAATTCCAAGGTCACCTATCACAGCACATGCCACTAGAAAATGGAACGCCACAGGGTGGGGTTCTCAGTCCAGCCCTTTTTCACCCGTTAATGTCCTGTATCCTCAACATAAACCTCCCAGTGGGGTGCAAGATCATCTCCTATGCAGACGACTCGCCATCATCTCCACTGGACCACACTGCCTAAACAAAGCCCCGCGTTGTCTGGACTTTGGGATCCGAAGAGTGTTGCAGGACAGGACTAAAGATCTCTGCAGCCAAATCCAAAGCCATGGCTCTGAGACAGAGAGTTCAAGGTACAAGTCTGAAAATCCAGGGAATGGACTTGGAGTGGGTTCAGGACTACCTCTACCTTGGGGTAAGGATAGACCGGACCCTCTCCTTCCGCAAGGAGGTCCAGCACCTGCTTGACCGAAATAAGGCAAGACTGTCTGTCATGAGAGCAATGAATGGAAGACGCATAGGGGCCAGACATAGAGTACTAAGATCATTCTATGTACATGCTGTCAGGCCCATTGTAGACTATGCCTCCCTCACTCTGATTGGCATAGAGAAAATACAAAGACTGACTGGAGACAGTCCAAAACAACGCCGCCAGGGTCATTCTGGGTGCCCAAGGTGGGCGAAGGTCCTCAACCTCCTAGTGGAGACAAACCTCCCCTTGGCCTCATGAATTGATCTAACGGCAGCACAATTCTTATCAAAGGTCATCCAGGCTCCCAGGAACACAAGCCTAAGACATAAAATAGTCAGACGCCTAGAACAAGATAACGAGCTGTTTGCAAACAACTCCTGGCTGTCTCACACAGCCAGGGTGCTAATACGCCATCAGCTCAAAGAACCGCTACTGGCCAAGGGCATGGACTCACACACCATGACTTTGTCGAAGCTCCGCCGTGGGCACAAACCTCGATAGAGTTCTCGGTCATGAGACTGGCAAGCAAAAAGAATGAATATTGTACGCCTAGCCTAAAGGCAGAAACCCAGAGGGTCATTGCAACCATCACCCCTCCGGGGAGCAGATCATATTACACGGATTGATTGGTCGATCCCTTGACCCACACTGGAGGCGCCGGCTTCGCAGCAAGGGATGCCACAATATCCAATATCCATGAGGGTAACAGACAACGCCTCCTCGCTACAGGCAGAGGCAGTTGCTATCATGGGAGCACTGAGCCACGTGTCCATGAGGGAAGGACACATGGTCATACACACAGACTCCAAAGGAGCCGTCAACTGTCTTCAGCAGCACTCACCCACTGATAACATCTACCTTCTAACTACACTCCGCACACTAGCACAGAGGATTCTTGCACAGGGTAGAAGAATTATCAATAAACTGGGTTCCCAGCCAATAAGGATCAGAGGCAATGAGCTTGCTGACAGATTAGCGAAATCGGCAGGGGTATGCCCCCTAATCCCATGATAATACATCTGAGCCGAAAATTACTAAGAGGAAGTGTACGGTGACGGCCAACTCCTTCCTCCTGCAGCTTCACAGAGAGGAAACGAGATATTCCCCCTCGGCCAGCTGGTACTCAGATGCCACAGGCTATGAACCACTGGCACTCTCTGAAATAAACAACAGAGGTACCGAAGTCATTCTGCACAGAATGCGCCTAGGTTACCACTGTGCATGGCAGATTATACAAACCATAGAACGTGAAGAGAGGTGTTGCATGCATTGCGGCGAGCCGACGCCACACTTGTACATTACTTGGAGAATTGCGTGCACACGCAATTCCTAAGACAAAGCCAGCAGAACACAGCCGTCGTGCTGGTAAGAGATTATGCGAGATGCTTACACCATGGCTACAGGGGCGCCTGCTGGCAATCCCACCGCCACGGTAAGCACCGAGTGTCAGACAAACAAATGAGAACCCCCATAAAAAGCTGACACAGGCCGGGCCATAAGTGAAAAGGGCCCGGGCGAAGCCAGAACTTCGCAAATCTCAAGCAGCAGCAGCAACCGGGCCATAAGCCTCCGGGTGCTGGTAACGTGTCGGCCTCTATCCGAGGGGTCGGCAGTTCGCGCCCGCCCAGGCGCAGGAAGTTGCAATTGTCGCCTGGGGGTTTACTGCTGTGGCTGGGACACGTGGGTAAGGACTAGGTTCAGCCGAGCAGCACCAGCTGACACACGTGAGCGAGGCATTTGTCGACACAGGGCCGGGCATAGCCCGGGCGAAGCTAAGTTCGCATATCGACTTATCCTGATCCTTACAGGGCCATAAGTGAAAGGCCCGAGGCAAGCCAGAACTTCGCAAATCTCATAACTAGATTTAAGAACAAACGAAACAAGGGAGGTAGGGAGGGTGAAAGGAGGAAGGAAGATTAAGAAAGTTCACAGTGGTTAAGATGTTGCTCCCGAGCTCAAAAAACTGGCTCCTGTTCTTCGCCCCAATCTAGCGCAAGAAATCGCGGCCAAGGCCGCTTCTCCTTCCCTGGAGAAAGACATGTTCTTGTCTATCCAGTCGGGCAGCCAAAGACGAAGTTTGTCGAGTTGTTTACAAACCCCGCGCGCCACACGAGGTTCAGAGGGAGCACAGAAGCTCTCTGTGAAGTTGTGATGACGTACAAACTCGTCCCAGCCTATAGTGTAGATCCAGCGGAGAGCTTTATTCTGGATGACTTGCAGTTTTCTTCTGTTTGTGGTGCTGCGAGTGTAAGTGTGAGTGGGGCGTATGTGAGAAGAGGTGTATAATGGCTTTGAACAGGTGCAGTTTCGTGCGCGGGGCCGCACATCTAAATCGATAAAGCGATTGTAAGGTCTATTAAACCAATGTGGCTTTTTACTGGTATGGTAATGAAATCTAAACATGTAATCGAAGGTTACACCGAGCACGGTGCAAGAGCGTGTTATTTGAAGATGAGACTGATTTGAAGAGTCTGTATCTCGAAAGAGTTTAGATGTATTGGATCATAAGGAGGGTTGTGTCTAGGGTTTTAAAAAGAGAACTTTTGTTTTGTCGCATTAGTTTTGATAAGCCATTTGTGCTCCCACCTCGGACGGTGTCCAAGCTCGTCGTTGATTCGTCGGACAACACCAGCGAGCGAATCATGTCTAGCTAAGTGGGTACAGTCGTCGGCGTAAGAAGCGTCAATGAATCGGGAATGTGGGTCGGGAGGTCGTTGTGTATAATATGTATAGTGTTGGGCTGATTATGCTGCCTTGAGGTACACCTGCGTGCATTTGAATGGTGTCTGAAATTTTGCCTTTAAATTTTAGCTTTAATTTACGGTCATCCAAGAAGCTGCAGCAGCTTCTTGGTGCACGAGGGAAAATTGAATTTTGTGCACAGTTTATACTTCAAGCCAGCATGCCAGACCGTGTCGAAGGCTCGCTCCACGTCTTTGGTTACGAGAACCGTCTTTAGTCTCCTGTCTTTGTTGTTAAGACAGTAGTTAGTCAGTATGTTCAGTGCGTCATTTGTCGAACGGTGAGAGCGGAAGCCGAATTGTTTTGAAGAGAGTAGGTCATGGTTGTCGAGATACCGCCTTAGTCGGGAGTTAATTACTTTCTCAAAAATTTTGCCTAATGTCTCTAGTAAACTAATTGGGCGGTAATTCTTGGGGTCAGTTAGGTCTTTGTTTGGCTTAGGGATAAGGGCCACTAAAGCAGTTTTGAAAGGTGAGGGATAGTAGCCAGAGGCAAGGGAAGTGTTATATAAGTGCGTCATAGCTCGTAAAACGTTGTCAGGGAGATGAATGAGTGCGTCACGTCCGATCTGAGAGGAGCCCGGAGCCTTTCGAGGAAACCTCATTATTATTTGTTTAACCTCCTCCAGCGAGATGGGGGCACGGAGTTCGCATGTGTCGTCCAGATTATCCAGGTGGATAATCTGCTCTGGTTCTGTTTCTATCCTGTGGTCTTGGCTCCAGGTGTTGATGGATTGAAAGTGATCATTAAAAAGAGGGTGGGGTTCATGAGGATAGAAAACAGTTTGCCAGTGGTCATGAAAAATTTTGATAACCTCCACGGGATCTGAAATTTGATTGTTGTCCTTGAGGAGGTGAGTGAAGGGGGGGAAGTTACTACCTTTTAATTGTCTAATTGATTGCCAAAATTCCCGTGGAGTGCGAACTCTCATAGATTCTGTTTGTTTAATTAAATTTTGCCAATGAATTTTGTGGTCATTATCAAAACTATTTATGACGTGATTTCTGAGGATAGTGAGGTCCCACCGAACTCGATGTAAGTGATTTAAATTTTGAAGGAAACGATTCCTGTAGCAGGTCAGGAGACGCTTGGTTCTCTCGCTTGGATGGAATGATTTGCGGATCTTATAGCGCTCTCGCGGTATGGCGCGGCGCATTGCTGCTGATATCCAAGCGAAAAGATGATGCCAATGCCTATCTATTTCGAGAATGTTTTCTCTTTCAAGGTTGAAGTTAAAATTTTGACTGGCAAGGTAAGATTTAAAGTCATCCCAGTCTGCTTTTTTGTACCTGAAGGATGTTGTTTCTTTGTTTAGTATAGGTGTCATTGAAAGTTTTATGATGACGGGTATGTGGTCAGAACCGAAGTTCGGGCCAGGTTGTAAGTGTGGTGTGTAGGGGAGTGCCGCTCTGTTCCCGAAAACGAGATCAGGGCGGCCCTTCCCTCTCGATGTGAATGAGGTGTAGAAGTCGGGTCCGATGTAGTGGAGTCTTTTTGTTTCGAAAATAGACAAGAGCTGTCTGCCGTGTGCGTTGTTGTATGTGTGGTTAAATGATGTGTGTGCTGCGTTAACATCCCCGGCAAAGAAGACTGGGAGATTATTATAATTAAATAATTTATTGAAATCGTGAATAGGCAAATTTGACTGGGGTCTGATATAGGCAGTGGCAATCATTATAGGGCCCTGCTGGGTGAAGAGCTTAATAGCCATGAAATCAGGATGAATGAATGGAGGCGAGATGATTTCGAAATGAAAGGTGGATTTTACGAGAATGCAGGACCCTACAAACCAGCCGTTTCGTGTTTGTCGTTACGTGTAGTCGAAGTGTTTTAGCTAGGAATTAGTATGAATTGGAGTTTAAAGAACGCGTCAAATTTTCCGGTTTGGGAAGTCGAAAAATATTGTCTACGTTAAAAAAATGATTTACTTCGTTTTAAAATGTCAGCATGCCACTCAGAAAAGGTCGAGATGCATGACCTACTTTTCGGGCTTTGCTGCTCAGGAAACAGATCGGGGACGAGCCCCCGATTGGGGGTCTCTTCGGGGCCCGGGGGGCTCCGGAAGGGAGGACAAATTTCCCGGGAATGGGCCGAAAATTTCCCCGACCCTCCGTGTCCCCCAAGTCTCCCTTTACGGGGGAGGGAACTACGTCCCTGGGGGGAACAGGCAGCGCGGTAGCCCCCTCTTCAACCCAGGACTGGGGTCGATGTGGGGGGCTCTTCCCGCTCTGGATTTCCCCCGGGGGATGGTGTCGTCATGACGACGACGAGGATGGGGGGCCCCGGGGGTTTTCCGTGAGCAGAGGGTTCTTTTTTGTCTTTTTTTTTTTTGGTGATGTTAAGGGGAAGGAATTTTTGCGTTTGTGTCTTTGTGTTTTTGTATTTTTTTCTTGGCAGTTTCTCTTGGTTTGCGTTGGGTTTTGGGGGAAACTGTGCATGAGAGGTAGGGGGGCGGGTGAATGGGGGCGCCACTCTACCTCGGTGTGTGTGTTTTTTGGCGTGATACTTGGTATGTACAGGTTCTCGTCTTCGAAATTTCCTCGGGTCACAATGCTGGAAAACCTTTTTTTTTGTAGTAGTGTTGGGAGATTTTGTGGTTTTGGGCGTTGTATTTTTGCAGTTTTAAAGACGTTTTTATGTCTGTATTTTGGGTTGTTGTTAGGTATGAAGGCGTTTTTGGGGGGGGAAAATTGGGGGTGGTAAGGCATGGTTTTTCGAGGGAAACGTGTTGGGTCGTTTTTGGGGGGTAGTGTTTTAAGATCGGAGTGTTGAGCGTAGGTTGGGTTGTTGTTTTGTTTTTGTGTTGCTTTTTGTTTTAAGTTTCTTTGCGTTGGGGCAAACCACTGACGGGCCCTGCTCCCCCTCGCAGTTGAAACATTTGAGGATTTTTTGCATGTGGCAAAAAAGTGCCAAATTTTTCGCACATCTGCTGCACTCTTTTCAGTGTGCATGTGTGTTTAGTGTGTTGAATCAACACAGTGACGTCTTTTTTTGGCCGAAAACTTCCCGGGATGCCGCAGGGATCGTGGCAGGATTGTCTTGTCGATCTTTTTAGCCACAAAAGTGCATTTAGCCTTATCTCGGGGAAAGGGAGAGGTTTGAAGCCTTGTTAGCGGTTTTTTGGCCCGCGAGGGGAAAGGGAAAGGGGGGCGTTTTTTCAGGTTTGGAACAACAACTTTTAACCATTGTGAACTTTGAAGCAAGTGTCACGGCAAGTCTGTGATTTAGAAGATTTTCTGGGGAAACCACCTCACAGGGGAAGGGCCCCCCAGAATATATAAATTTTTTAGTGACCCCTGAATACTGCACGAGGTGGATAAAGGTCAGGGAGGGAATCTACAGAAACTAAGACGGGATATGCAAGGGCGGTATGGTATCAAAAAAAAAAAAAAAGGGGCCTGGCAATAATAGTTTTAATGTTTAGGGCCCGGGCGGGGGTTTAAAACCCCGCCGAACGGGAATCTACCCTTAGGGTTCGGCCGCACCTCCAGTAAAAATGCTAATTTCCCCAGTGCTTTTGTATTTTAAATTTTAAGCACCTGGCCCACAAATTAAAAAAAACTACCCAAAGTAAAGGGGTGCGGATAACACCAAAATTATCACACAAGGGCCAAGGTCGGCTTTGCGTGGGGGTGTCAAGGATTTTTTACGAAAAACCCACAAAAAAAACTTGGACCCAGGGTCCAGAGAGAACCCCGCTGAATTTTTGGCTGGTGCCCCTTTTTTTTGCCGGCCGATGTAAAAGGCCGAACCCTCATTTCCCCCAGACGTACGCCAAACGGAAAAGGGCCAACCCCCCTCACAGGTTAATTATATATAATATAATATAATATATATAATATTTTATAATTATATATATATTTTAAAATATTTGTTTTTTTTTTTTTT
>NW_023657370.1:0-10000 GCF_015228065.2 Penaeus monodon | reverse complement strand
AGCACCCAAAAAAAAACAAAAAAGGTCCCCCCTTCCCCCTCGTCTCTTTTGGATACACCATCCTTGACGACAAGTACGGGTCCGGTCGACGTCGAATCGTTTTCCCCAAAACGAGGAAGACTCCCTCCCCTTGGGGGGAACCGTTGCTGTTCCCTTTTTAAAAGGGGCGCTTAGGAAAAGGGGAGTATTGGGAATTTTGGTCCTGGATTCCCAGGACTTCCCCGTGTCCGCTTGAGGACTCTCTCCTGACCTCGAGGACCCCTATTGGGCTCGATCACGGAAACCGCCCGGAATCAGTAAACCACGCAAGGTTAAACCCGATACCTGAGTGGCGCTAAACATCTTTTCAAGAAATGAAGGAAATTTTTTTTCGACCCGTAGTTTTTTTTTACGACTTTCTAAACAAAAACCCCCCTTTTGATCCTGCTGAATTCTAACCATCACCAAGGCTATCCCTTTCCCAGCACTGGGGTTCACATCCAGGAAATTACCCTCTTTAAAATCCACCACACCATGATTTCCCACTCTCTCATTCACCCCCGATTTCTGGCAGTCAGGTTTTCACCCCACAGGGGCCCCTTTTATCCTTTCCACTGCCTTTTAAAAAACCAAAACAATTGCCTCTTGCGCTTCAACAAATATTCAGTTATAAAAACCTCCTATCTTCTTTCGGAATAACAACCCCCCAAAACGACTACAAAAAATTTACTCCATGCATATGGCAGGAAACCCCTTTTCATTTTTGAAACAAAAGACTCCATACATGGGAAAGACTTTTTTTCACCTCATACACAAAATAGAAAAGGGCCCCTGATCTCTTTTTTTGGGGAACAGGGCAGCACTTTCCTACCACACACACCCAACCCTCCCAATTGGGTGACCCATACCCCTCTAATGAAAATTTTCCCCATCCCAGTACTAAACAAAGAAAGACTTTTTTTCGGGAAAATAAGAAGACGGGGGTATTTAAAACTAAATTTAAAAGTCAAAACTTTAAATTAATCTTGACAGGTTGATTCCCAATAAAAAGTGGGCATTGAATTACTCTTCGTGTACATGCCCAACTATGGACACCATCCCAGGCTCATATAAAACTCACTATCATTTCAGCCATTTAAAGGGCAAACGGGCCTGACGTGTTTTCGTTTTTACTAACATTTCAACAGATTAAACCATGTTTGATGGACTTCTATTCTAAAAGACCGTCTCATGTTTTGATAACGTGACAAAAATATTTGGGTATATTCGATTAAAAAGTAGAATGCACCCGATTCACAACCACGGGAATTTTTTTGGGAAAAATTAACAAATTAAAGGTAAATAATAACCCCCTTCCCCCTTTTCATAAAACGTAAAAAATTTCAATCCCCCTGGATGTTATCAAAAAGAACACTAGCCCAAGTTTTCTACCTTTACCCTCCTCACCCCTTCCTGCCCGAATTTAAGAAATTGAACCCGAATCAAGAAAAAGGGGGAAGCCAATTATCTGACTGGATGGCTGGACAAAAAACCTGCGAATCACCCCCCTCTCGCGTGAGGAAGAAAAAAAAAAAAAAGGTTCTCTAAAAATCCCGGGTTTTCCAGATCGGACGCTCTCTTATTCACCTTTTTGAAACCTTATACAAGCTTTTTACTTACCTTTACAAGGCCTTTCCTTTTTACCGGCTATTTCCCCCTCTCTTTAAGACTGCTTTAGGGTCCCCATTCCTAAGGGGACAAAAAAACCGACTGTCCCAAAGATTATCACCCCATTAATATTCGAGACATTAGGCAAAATTTTATTTAAAAAAAACATAATCATGCAAAGGGGGGTATCTCGAAGACCCTAAACCCTTTTCTCAACAAACAAATTTGGTTTTTTGCTCCATCGCTCGACGCAATCCTTACAAACTGCATAAATAAAATCAAAACCCATTATTAAAAGCTGTTTTTGTCCAAAAAAGTATGGGAGCCTTCGACTATCTGGGATGCTGGATAAAGTACAACTGGCATAAAAATTTAACTTCCCCCTTTTATTAAAATTCTCTGCAATTTTTTCAATGATCGCAGACAAAAATTTAAAAAATTCTTAGACAAAGTTCAGAACCTCTCAATGCTCGGAGTCCCACGCAGCATACTTACTCCTACACTCTATCTTATACCCCAAACCTCCCAGACCCCACCCCCACCAGATCCATTTCATTATCCTCTTGCTAAGACTGGGACACCTTAGCTCGACACAATGCGCTTTTCAGGTGTCGTTCAGGCATTTAATACGAAAACTGGACACCACCCTGGATGGGAAAAAAAAACCAGAATGGACAAAAAAAAAAGTTTTTTTGAAGCCCAAAAAACTTCCTCCTTCGGGCAACATTTAACTCAACCTTTTTGAAGCCCCCAACCCACCCTCCGTCGGATCCCTTGTCATTTTGGGTTTTTGGGGCCTACTTTCTTTCTTTTTCTTTTAATTTAAAAGGCCCTTGGCAAAAAAAAATTTCCAACCAATTCCCCAAAAAAAAAGCCTTCCAAGCCAAACCCGTTTTTTAAAAAAAAAAAACCCGAGGGACTTTGTGATGCCTTTTATTACCTACTCCATGGGGGGCTTCCCTTTTAACATCGAAACTCCCCCACCCTTAACCCCCCTTCATTTCTTTCCCCCTTTCCCCCCCCGTTTTTTGGGCAGTTTTTTTTTTGTTTGGTTTTTGTTCTTTTTTTTCTTTCTTCCTTTTTTTTGGGGTTGTTTTCTTTGGCTTATGCAACCTTTTTTTTTAAAAAAGAACCCCCCCCTTTGAAAAAAAACCCCCCATTCCCTGTTTAAAATCTCCCTGGGGCCTGCCTTTTGTACTCCTAACCTTTCAATTCTATGTTCAAAAGGGACCAAAACACCATTTTCCCCCACCTTCCTGTTTTTTCCGGTTTTTGGCACTGACTTCTCTAGATTGTGCGGGGTTTTTTGTTTTGAAGTTTTACATTTCCCGGTTTTTGGGTTGCAAAGTCGTCTGCTAAATGTCTGCCCCCCAAGGGAAGTGTATTGGGTCGAAGGAAAAGGGTTTTGAAAAGGTAATCGCTGGCAAATTTTTTTTTTGGGTGCTTTTTTCCTAAGAGAACTCCTAAATCTTTTCCTTCGTTATCGGGTTTGGGGCTTGGGTTTGGGCGTATTAGTCCTTGCCCGTTCCATGTTTACAAGGGTGGTTAAGGTAAAGGCTCAACCTTCCGACATTTTTCCCTGCCTAAAATTTATGGAGTTTCCTTGGATATGCCCCCTTTTGGGGGGAAAGGAGGGGTTTTTCCCGGAAAAAGTTTCACCATTTATTTGTGGGGGTACCTTAAACCTAAAAAAATAAAAAAAAAAAAAGGACCAAAAAAAACTTTTTTTTACAAAAAAATTTCTTAAACCCCAAAAAAAAAAAAAAAAGGATCCAAAATTATTTTTTTTTATTTTAACCCAAAAAAAAAAAAAAAAAAAAAAAAAAAAAAAAACAAATAAAAAAAAAACCCCCCCAAAAAAAAAAAAAAAAAAAGGAACAAACCCCAAAAAAAATAACCCCAGAATTTTTCCCAAACCCTTGGGGGGTTTTTAAACCCTTTACACGCCTGCTGTCATTTTGTACAGTTTTTGGGGGGCCCCCACCCAGGTGAATCTAAAAGCAAAAAAATTTCAACATCCTCTCCCAGTGGGGTTCCTATGCGGGCAAGGGATTTGCTCTGACTGGGGGTGATAAATTTTTTTTTCCCAGCTTGCTTTCAACATGAAAAAGGGAAAGTGAACGCCCCCTCATTAAGGGGTTTCCGGGAGCATGACAATTTTAAATGTTCCTTGACCCACTATGCATGGAGGATGGTTATTGATTTTAAAAATTTCTGCCGCGTCAACCAAGGTCATAGCGGCAATCCCTTTGTTAAATGAATTTTAAAAATTTTAAAATTTTTAAAAATCTTAAATAAATTTTTTATAAAAAAAATAAAAAAATTTAAAAAATAAAAGCATAAATATTATACTCTAAGTGTAAAAAAATTATTGCATAAACATTATTGATTAAATTTTATTAAAAATTAGTCTCCCAAAGAAACTAAAAAAGCCCCTTTATGTCCAACCCTCCCCCAATACTTTCTTCGTGTTATGGGGGAAAAAAAGTACAAGTCTTTGGTCTGAAATTTTGCACATCTTTCCACAAAATGTCTAGTTGGGGGCTTTGGCACCTTCACAAGTGCTTGATTTTTACCACTCGGCCCATGATAGTCTTGTGTCCCGTTCTTAATTGTTAATGCAATTTCCCACTTTTGGGTTGGGGGGTGCATTCACCCAACTCCCCAAGGTATCTCAAATCTCTCGCATTTTATTTGGAATCCCTCCTTGTTCCTTCCTTTATCGGAAGACAACTCCTGATGCTGGGTTTCAGGCCGGTGTGTGGAGGGGAAAAACGAGCATAAAAAGGCTAGGGGAGCTCCCTTTTTGGCTTCCCATCACTCCTCATTCCCACTGACCCCAACATGCGCTGGCACCCAACACAAGTTATTTTTTTTAAAGTGTTCTCAGTGCAGCCAATTTTTGAACTCCCCCTTTGGGATGTGATGATTTTAAAAGCTCGATGTTTGAAAGGCATCGAGATCACAAAATATCACAAAGAAGGTTTTGTAAAAATCTCTAGTCCTTAACTGCTTGCAAAGGGTGGCTGTAAATCTGCAGGAAAATGAGGCTGCTAAAAAAAGACTGCCAATGCAGTCTTTTTCTGCTCCTGCTGCAAACCCCCACCTTTCGATTTCGAACCTCTTTTAATTGCGTCCCATCTTTGGGACTTTAAAAAGGCTGAAGAAAACCTCTCTGCTTCTGCTTCAGATCTCTCCCCCTTTCCCCCTTCCGCCAAATCCAGCTTGACTTGATTAGTCCAAGGGGGGGGTTGGGGGAAAATTTTCCAAATGCCAGAACCTTAGTAAGACTTAAATTTTTGTTCTTCTACAAAATTCCCCTTCTCCTACCCAAAAGGATCTTATCCTCAGGGGGTTGAAAAAACCCAAACTGGAGGGGAGATCCCGGAATCCTTTATCTCGTGTATAAAAACGGTTAGAGTTCCCCGTGTAATGAAAGAGGTAGTTCTCCACTTCAGCATACAGGGCTCCACGGTGAAGACCTGAAAGCCCCTACAGGTTCTGGAAAACTTCATTATGAACCGAGTCCAAAACCGGAAACAGTGGGAGTTTTCGATGAATAAGCTTTAACCTAGTCAGCTTTCTACGAAAAAGCGCTCGGGAAAACCGTAGGAATTGGCGGTCTACCCCCAAAATAAATGTGAAAAAACCCGCAAAAAACTAAAATGTTTTTTTTTTCCTTCACTTTTAACTGTTTGTTAGGCACCCCGAAAACTTGAGTCAAAAAAATTTGACACAAGTCTTCACCTCTTTACAAATTGCAGTGGGTTTTTCCCAAAAAGAGGAAGGATGGAACTTTCCTCGTTTGTGGAAATGTTCCCATGGTCTTGCTTGGAGAAAATTTGAACCCATATATGTTTTCCCACGTACAACCTGATTTATTGCGTCGCATTGTCCTTTTCCATCCTGTAAGCTTCCTCCCTACAAATTTCTGGACACACTTTGGGAAAAACCTTTTTCAATGTCATTTATACAAGGCAAAAAAGGGCACACTTAAAACTCCCCCTTGTGGGACCCCTTCCAGCTGTCTTTTCCGGTTAGAGAAATGTTCCTACCCAAATCTAAATTTCCCGTAGCAAGGAAGCTTTGTATGAAAGTAGGTAATGCTCCAAAACCAATATCGCTTTTTGAGAGCCATCTTCCAAGTTGTATCGTAAGCCTTTCAAGGCAAAAAGGGCGCTATCTGTACGCGCTGTGCGAAGGAATTCCTATAGAGTTTTCCATCCTCACAAGGACTGGGTATCTTAATTTAAAGCCATAGGGTATTTGGGGTCAAAATGTTTTCTTTTTTTAGCAGCCATGTCAACCTGGTGGGCCATTTTCTCCATCACTTTCAGTGCAGTTGGTGAGGGAAATTGGTCGTAATTTCCTGGGCGGAAGCATCTTTCCCCGGGTTTAGGGGAAAATGATTAAGCTTCTCTCCATTTGGGATGGCACGGGGTCCTCTCTATGATCCTTAAAGGTTAAAAGGGAAATTTTGGGAGCTCCTGGAATGAGATTCATTTGGTATGGGGAAATCTCATTCTTGGGGGGGTCTTCGGCGGGGTCAAAGCAAGTCCTTCCTTGCGCAAAAAAGGGAAATTTTTGGGGAAATTCTGCTGCCTCCTACTAAGAAATTTTGGGTTTTGTTCTTGTTCCCCCCCCGAAAAATGGAGAATCGAGCAGTTAAGATGCTCCAGAAGACTCTGCCCGGGTTTAGCTTTCATTTGCAACATCTTTTTTACTGTGATATTTGCCCTCTATCTTTAGGGGAGTTGTACGTGGATATGCTCTTCCAGGATCTACGCACCTTGTCCCATACCCCCATGCTAAGGGGGTTCGAGTTAAACGGGAGACTGGTGTCTCCCCGACATCCCTCTGCCTCCTTTAGCACACGCCCCCCTTTTCTCAGGGGCTTCTTGTAATTTATCAAGGGTTTCAATGCTGGGGCTCGGTTTTATTGCCTTTAAAGCAGCTTTTCTTTCTTGACAGCTTTTTGCTTCTCACCACCATGGTACTGGGGGTGACGTATGCCCGCTACGTTTTGGAATGGTGCTTCTGCTGCGGTGAATTCTGATTTAGGGGATTAACACATCTGAACACTGGAAAACATTCAAGATCCTTTAATAATGCTGTTGATCTAAAAAAATTTCCCGTCCGCATGTTCAAGCGCCATCTTGCACTCTTTGGGGAATACCATTCACTCTTCCAAAAGTATTGGAAAGTGGTCACTTCCATGCAAGTCTTCCTGACCCGCCAAATGAAGTTCAACTGTGCCCGGTAGCCTATTTATAGGTCATATTGGAGAAAGTCCAGTTTTTAATTTTTAAATGTGGGGGGAGTAATACAAAATTTTAAATTTTTCATTTCCCCCACCCCCCCACCCCCCAAAGGGGTCCAACGAGGGGAACTATAGTTTGGGCCCAAAAAACTCCCAAAAAGCCACAGGGGTAATGAGGAAAAATACCCCACCCCATCAAGCACGATGGGGAGTCGCAGGACCCCTCGCTACCCAGAAAAAGCGCCCCGCTTTACCCCACCTATTTGCCAGCAATCGACTCGCCGGGCCTTTTATCAAGCCAAACCCTCCAACCAAAAAAGGACAAAGAGGGTTCTGCCACTGCAGGGCAGCGCCAGCAGCTACCTAGGTCCCGTCTCCCGGCAAAACGGGAGCCACCACGGCAAACCCCCCGGGGGGAATTTCCTCCCGGTCCAAGAGGGAAATGAAACAGGGGGGGGGCCCACCCCTCTATACCCCGGGGCCCCAAAAGCCTTTTGTCTCATCCCTCATGGGACCCCCCAGCCCCTCCCCAGATCATTGGACCTAAAGCCCCCCACCGAGGGCATGGAGGGGCCCCTTTTTTATTGACCCATCGATGTAACACTGATAGGCTTAGATTGTGTGCCCATGATTTTTATTGGATAGTTACATCAGGACACTTTAATTCAGTTTAAATTTGGAGTCTGACATCCTTTGGAATCCTCGCTATTTGAGGGATCTCATCTATTGTAGCAAACCGTGGTCCACTGGGGGGGAAAGGGCCTTTGGTAGCTCTGATTTTTTTTTTTCAGGAATGTGACAGTCGGGGTCTTGCCACATGGCGACTGTGACGCTTTCCGCCTCCTCACTCGACCCCCCCAAACGTTTTTCTGCGTGACTACAGATAAACAGGAGAGTCATAATTCCTTCAAGGGAATTATGTCTCTTGGGTAGTTTTTTGCAGTGTTCTTTGAACCTTTTTTCCCTGTGTTTTTTTTTTCGCCATTTAGAAATGGGGAAAACTCCTTTTTTTGGAATATTTGGGGGTCGGGCTGCGGAAAATTTTTTCGTTTTTTTTGTCCCCCAAAAATGGGGGTTGGGGAGCGACAAAGTCTGGTCCTTTTTTTTGCAAAATTGTCGCCTGATGGCCGCGTGCGTGATGCCCCTTGGCACGTTGGGCTTTGGCTTTTGTTTCCCTTTGACCTTTCTTGTGATCCTTAAGGGACACCCCGGGGTTTGTGTGCCTTGCTACGACACCCACATTTAGGGTTGGGCCTTTCAGGTAGCCCCTTTGGGCCCTTTTTTTGGTACTTTTAGCGCCGAAATGGCTCAGGAATAGGGTTTTTAGGCGTAGGGCCCCCCGTTCCCCGATCAAGGGGAGTGGTTGGGGCTCCTTTCAAAGGGCCCAGGACTTGCTGGTTGGACCTTTATCCCGGGTTTATAATTTGGGTTTTTTGCATTTTTTCCAAAAGCTCTTACAGTTGTAGCATTTTCGAAGCCTCAGGTTTTTAAAGGGAAAACCTTAAACCGTGGGAAACGCCCAGGGGTCCAACCCCCCTCAGAGCTGTCTCCCCTGGGCTTTTTGGGCCGCCTTTCCCGCTTTAAATTGTGGGGGCGTTGTGGGGGCACAGCTGTTCGGGATTCGTTTTGCTCCCATCTCGTAAGGAGAAAAATCTGGGGTTACCCCGGGTCTCCCGATTTGCCCTTTTTTTCCTGGAGATGCCAGCACAAAGTCCATCTACTGGACAATCTCTTTGGCCCGACTGTTTTTGGTGATGCGTGTCTATCTTAGTAGCAGGGTTTAGAGTCAACCTCTCTTTGTTTTTGTTGCCCCCTAGAACCTGTATGGTTTCAGAGGCCTGCCCTTGTCGGCCCTTTCACGGGTTTGTCAACTTTGTATCTCTTTGTTGTAGGGGGTTTGAAAAGTTTTCCATAAGAAAAAGCATTTTTTCATCCTCTCAACCCCCACCAATCATCAAATCCAAAAAGGAAAAAAATGACTTAGAACTAAAGTCTAACAGCCATAAAGGGGGGTGAAAGGGTAATTTCAGCCAAAAACCTTGTATCACCACTCATAACCGGCATGTGTACCAACAGCAACATTGACGCTTAACCAAAGGAGCCAGTATTTATCCTACCGGGCCCGAACATCCACCCACTTTCTGGGAATAAGGGACTAAAGGGCTTTTGTAACCACAGGGGACTCATGCCGCATCACTCAAAACCTCCGGATTCCTGTCTTCACAGTGCACAGAGGTGCCACGACGGGAACCCCATAGGAGATTGAACCCCTGGTGAGGACCAAGGGGATGCCCCTCTACCTACAGATAGGCATCATTTTTTGGAACCCTTCTACCTCCCTCAAAAACAGAAGCCCCCAAGGCTGTATAAACCCCACGAGGGAAAAATTGGTCCTGCACCCAAAAGGGGGGGTTCCCCGTGGCGGACCACAATGTGCGGTGATTCTGGGCAAAGTATCTCTCATCCCGGTCCAGGGGCTTCGGGTGATTGGCGGGGGCCCGATCCCAAACAACAAGCCTGCTTAGTAGCGGAGTCTTGCGAGGTGGGCCCCTTCCGGTGTGGTTGCGAAAAAACCTTTAAAAAATCTGCACTGTTCCTGGGGGTGCGTAGTTTCCGTTCGCTTGCTGACAGGAAAAGGTCCTCGGAGGGTGGGGGGATGGGTGGCCTGTGAAACTGGGCAAATTGAAGGGCGAGTGATAAGTAAAAATCTCGTGTCATGAAAGGCAGTGGGGCAGAAGTGGAGCGGGGCGTGGGTTTCAATTTTCCGGTCCTGGTCACCAGAGCAACTATGAAGCCACTGGTGGCTGCAGGCACTGAAATCCTGCTTGAAAGACTCTTATTTGCAGGACGCCAAAGGCAACCATCCAGAGCCAACGGCTGCCATGGTATGCCTGGGCCAGTATGCTTCGAGCCGAGAAGAATCATCTTTGCCTCCAGAAACTTTGGGCTCGAACTGAGAACATACGGGTGTCATGTTTGTCAAAGTGTACATGTGGGCCCTTTCCGTACCAAAAACAACTGCAGGAAGGGCTGTGTGCTGGTAAACCCTTATTGTGTTTGGGACTTGATCAAGTCTGGGCTTCCTCCCCCAGATTTAAAATTTTTCAGATGGGT
>NW_023657369.1:17500-28169 GCF_015228065.2 Penaeus monodon | reverse complement strand
ACCCCGCTTGGGGCTTTATTTTACTTTTTTAACCTTTTGGTGTGAGTGTGTTTTTAATAAACTTTTTTTTACCCTTTTTTAGATGAACTTACGAAAAGAAATAGACCACCGAAAAAATAGCAAAGAAAAAGGAATTTGAAGAGCCTTTTTTCTTTTATTAAAACCTCTCGGAGTATTTACTTTTAAATTTTATTCAATTTTACAGGATTTTTTACTTTTTTTCACTTAATTGTATGTATATAACACATACAGACAAACAAATATATATCCATGTGTGGCGGGCTATGTCAGATAGGTTAGGAGATAGGTTTAGTTAGGTAAGGTAGGTTGGTTTTTTGGGTTTAGTATATTTTGGGGAAAAAAGGAAAGGCATGTTGAAGGGTGAAGAAGGATAGGAAGCAAGTGAAAGGTAAAAATTTCCCAAGGGCTCAAGGGTCAACACGGGTTAGCGGGTTAGTCCGAGAGGGAGTGCGTGTCGACCTGAAGTCGATAAAAAATCGATTTAAGATTTGAATCGTGCAGTTTAAATAATCTTGGGTTATATGCCCAGATTCAAAGGGGGGGGGGGGGGGGGTCTCTTTTTCCCCTTTAAAATTCCCCAAATTCTTACTTTCTATATAGAGGCAGAGTGGGGCAGGCATACTGGCTTTTCCAAAATTAAAATTTTGGGTTAATTAGACAAAGGGGTTTAATTTAGACAAACTGGAGGGGAGGGCTGATGGGGTCTAAAAGTTTTAAATTCTTTTTTAAAAAAAGATTTTTTTTAAAACATTTTAAATAAACGTAAAAAAAAATTTAGACATAAGAGCTGATAAAAAATTAAAGACAAAATTCAAAAGCGAGTTAAAAAATTCAAGAGAAAAAAAAAAAGTAAAGAGGAGACATCACCCTATCAAGATACAGAGAAAAAAAAGGGGTTTTAAAATGCCACCTTACCGCCATAGTCGTACTCTACGCCCGGGAACCCACACACTGAGCCTTCGACCAAATGCTCCCCCCTGCCTGACCTGGCGCCCCGGCCTTTAATACCCTCCCCACAAGTAAAATGTTTAATAAAGGGAATCCCCCGGGTAACCCAGGTGAAGGTGGATTCCTCTCAAAAGGGGCGGTGTCTTTCCCTTTCCCAAAATTTAAGATTATTACTTTTTTAAAAAAGGCCATATTGTAAAGCCTGCCAAAAAAAAGAATGTATTTTAGTAAAATGACATGAAAAAGGAAAAACCCCATACTAATAGCCCCAGACCATAATGTGTCCCCAATACAGAGGATAAAAAAAGAAAACTGGATAAAATTTTTATCAAAAATTAAAAAAGACAAAAAAAATATACATAAAAAAAATAGCAAAGCGATCATAAAGAATCTCTCCCCCCCCTTTTCCCTGGACCCGTAGACGGTCTTTTGGGGCCAATGTTTGCAAGGGGAAGGGGAAATTTTCCCATTCTATTCCCCGTCTGATGATGAGATTCACTGGTAAAGAGTTTTGCGAGATGCTTACACCATGGCTCAGGAGCCCTGCTGGCAATCCCACCGCCACGGTAACACCGAGTGCAGACAAACCAAAGGGAACCCCCATAAAAAGCTGACAAGGCCGGGCCATAAGTAAAAGGGCCCCGGGCGAAGCCAAATTTCCCAAAATCTCAAGCAGCAGCAGAAACCGGGCCAAAGCCCCCGGGGCTATACGTGCGGCCTCTCACCCGAGGGGTCGGCAGTTCGCGCCCGCCCAGGCGCGGAAGTTGCAATTGTCCTGGAGGTTATCTGGGCGGGGCACCAGGGTGGGTAAGGACTGGGTTCACCCGAGTCGCCCCAGCGGGGACACACTGAGCGAGTCGGATTTGTCGCACAGGGGGCATAGCCCGGGCAAGAAGTTTCGCTTCGGGATTACCCTTTCCTTCCCGGGGCCATAAGTAAAAGGCCCAGCGAAGCCAGAACTTCCCCAAATTTCCTAAAAGAAAGCTACTTTTTAAAAAAAAACAAAAAGGGAGGTAGGGGGGGGAAAAGGCAGGAAGGAAGATTGAAATTCACAGTGGTTTAAGATGGCTGCCGAGTAAAAAAAATGGCCCTTCTTCGCCCCCAACTAGCGCAAAGAAAGGGGCCCAAAGGGCCCCCTTTTCATTCCCTGGAAAAGACATTTTCTTGTCATCACGGGCAGCCAGAGACGAATTTTTGCGAGTTTTTTAAAAACCCCCCGCGCGCCAAACGAGGTTCAGAGGGACACAGAACTCCTTGTGAAGTTGTGATGACGTAACAAACTCGTCCCAGCCTTTAGGTAGACCCAGCGGAGAGTTTATTCTGGAGACTTGCATTTTTCTTCTTTTTGTGTGTGCTGCGATGTAAGTTGGTGGGGGTATGTGAGAAGAGGGTGTTAATGGTTTGAACAGGGCAGTTTGTGCGCGGGGCCCGCACACTAAATCGATAAAAGCATCGTAAGGTCTTATTGCATGTGTTTTTTTATGGATGGTAAAAAAATCAAACATGTAATCGAAGGTTACACCGAGCCGGGAAGAGGGTTTTTTTGAAGGGGTGGGCAAGAGCGGTTTTTTGAAGAGGGGTTTGTGTCTGTGAAAGATTTAGATGTTTTGGATCATAAGGGGGGTTGTGTCGGGGGTTTTAAAAAGAGAACTTTTGTTTTGTCGCATTAGTTTGATAACCCCTTTGTGCTCCCACCTCGAGAGGGTGCCAAGCTCGTCGTTGCCGTCGGACAACCCCAGCGAGCGAACATGTCTACTAAGTGGCGTCGTCGGCGTAAAGAAGCGTCAATAAAATGGGGGAAATGTGGGTCGAGGGGGTCGTTTGTGAAATAGTATATGTTGGGTGATTAGGGCCCCTTGGGGTACACCTGGTGCTTTGAATGGTGCTGAAATTTGCCTTTAAATTTTAGCTTAAATTTTCGGTCACCCAAGAAGCTGCAAACCCTTTCGGGTGCACGAGGGAAAATTAAAATTTTGTCACATTTTTAACTTCAAGCCAGCATGCCAGCCCGTGTCAAAGGCTCGCTCCCCGTCTTTGGTTACAGAACCGTCTTAGTCCCCTGTCTTTGTTTTAAAGACAGTATTTAGTCAGTATGTTGTGCGTCTTTGTCGAACGGTGAGAGCGGAAGCCAAATTGTTTGAAAGAGTAGGCATGGTTGTCGAGAACCCCCTTGTGGGGATTTAAAACTTTCTCAAAAATTTTGCAAATGCTCTAGTAAACTAATTGGGCGGTAATTCTTGGGGGTCAGTTGGGTCTTTGTTTGTTTAGGATAAGGGCCACTAAAGCAGTTTGAAGGTGGGGGATGTACCCAGAGGAAAGGGGAATTTTTATAAAAGGCTCAAGCTCGTAAAACGTTGTCAGGGGGATGAATGAGGCGTCACGCCCGATCTGAGGGGAGCCCGGGCCTTTCCGGGAAAACCCTCATTTTTATTTTTTTAAACCCCCCCCACGAAGGGGGGCACGGAGTTCGCATGTGTCGTCCAGATTATGGGGTGGATAATCTGCTTGTTCGTTTCATCCTGTGGTTTGGTCCGGGGTTTTGATGGATGAAAGTGATCATAAAAAGAGGGGGTTCATGAGGATGAAAACGTTTCCCAAATTCATAAAAAATTTTGAAAAACCTCCCGGGATCTAAAATTTGTTTGTTGCCCTGAGAGGTGAGTAAAGGGGGGGAATTTTACTACCTTTAATTGTTAATTATTGAAAAAATTCCCCCGTGGAGTGCAAACTCCATGATTCGTTTTTTTAATTTAAATTTTCCCAAATAAATTTTTGTGGTCTGTAAAAAACTTTTATGAGTGTTTTCTGAGGATAGGGGGGGGCCCACCGTCCGATGTAAGTGATTTAAATTTGAAAGAAACGATTCCTTGAGGTCGGGGAAATTTGGGTTCTCTGCTTGGATGAAATATTTCGATCTTATAGCGCTCTCCGTAGGGCGGGGGCATTGTGCTGATATCCAAGCAAAAGAGATCCAATGCCTATTATTTCGGAAGTTTTTTTTTAAAGGTTTTAAAGTTAAAATTTTGACGGGGAGGAAAGTTTAAAGTCTCCAGTCTGCTTTTTTTACGTGAAGGATTTTGTTTTTTTGTTTAGTTAGGTGTCATTGAAATTTTTAGATGAGGGGTATGTGGCAGAACGAAGTTGGGCCCGGGTTTTGAAAGGGTTTTGGTGTGGTGGGGGAGTCCCGCTCTTTTCCCGAAAACGAATCAGGGGGGCCCCTTCCCTCTCGATGGGAATGAGGTGTGAAGTGGGGGTCCGATGTAGTGGAGTTTTTTTTGTTTAAAAATAGACAAGAGCTGTCTGCCGTGGGTTGTTGTTGGTGGTAAATGATGTGTTGCTGCGTTAAACCCCCCGGAAAAAAGACTGGGAGATTATTATAATTAAATTTTTTTATTGAAATCGTGAATAGGCAAATTTGAGGGGATCTGAATGGGCAGTGGCAATCATTAAGGGGGCCCTGCTGGGTGAAAATTTGTACCCAGAAATCAGGATGAATAAATGGGCGAGATGATTTCAAAATGAAAGGGGTTTTTTACGAAAAATCAGGACCCTAAAAAACCAGCCGTTTCTGTTTGTTTGACGTGTGCCGAAGTTTTAATAGCATAGGAATAGTGTAGAGGGGACTTTAAAAGAACGACTCAGGACTTTCCCGGTTAGGAAGCGTAAAATAGTGTTTACGTTATAAAATGATTTTACATTCATTTAAACGTTGTCAGCATCCCATCAGAGCAGGTCGAGATGACGGTGCCCTACTTTTCGGGGCGTTTGCTGCTCACGGTAACGAGATCGGGGACGAGCCCCAGACGGGGTTCTTGGGCCCGGGGGGGATCTGGGAGGGGGAGGACGGAATTAGGGGAATGGGCGGTCTCCCTAAGTCTCCCCTGAGGGGAGGACGGAAGCTCGCCCCTGGGGGGAAAGGCAGCGCGGTACCCCCCTCTTCAACCTCAGGATGAGGTCGATGGGGAGGCCTCCCCGCTGCTGGATCTCCGAGAGAGGGGGTCTTTTTTGTTTTTTTTTTTTTTGGTGATTTTAAGTGGTAAAGGGATTTTCTTTTGTGATCTTTTGTTTTTTTTGTAGTTTTTTTTTTGAGTTTCTTTTGGTTTGCTTTGTGGTTGTGGTTGTTGGAGTAGTGTGCAGAGAGGTAGGGGGCTGTGGTGAGGGGGTGGTCCCCATTTAGCCTCCGGTTTTGTTTTTTTTGGCGTGATACTAGGTTTACGGGTTTCTCGTCTTCGAGTTTCCTCGGGGATAAAAATGCTGGGGGAAACTTTTTTTTTGTGTAGTGTTGGGGATGTTTGGAATTTTTTTGCGGTATTTGAGCTATTAAAGCTACGTGGTATGGTCTTTTTTTGGGGGTTTTTTGTTTATAAAGGGCTTTTTTGGGGGGAAATTGAGGTGGTAAGGCATTGTGTTTCCGAGGAATGGTTGGGTCTTTTTGGGGGGGAGATGTTTGAAGGGTCGGAGTTTTGAAGCGGGGTTTGGGTTTTTGTTTTTTTTTTTGTGTTTGTCTTTTTGTCTTAAAAATTTTTCTTGCTTTGGGCAAGCCCCACTGACGGCGACTTTTGGGCCCCCGAGTTGCAACATTTGTGGTCTTTTTGCATGTGGCAAAGAAGGTCCAAGTTCGCCACATCTGCTCATCTCTTTTCGTGTGGCAGGGGTTGTTTTTTGTGGTTTAAAACTGTACATTTCAAGCACTGGTCAACCTGAATAAAGCTCCAGGTTCCACTTTTAAGGGGGGGACGGTGGTTAAACATAAAATCCCCGAGTTAGGAGTTTGGCCTCCCAGGGCAGAGAAACGGATCTTTACATGCGTGATTTGGGGGGTTTTAAACATCTACGACAGTGACGTCTTTTTTTGGCCCGAGACTTCCCGCCGGATAGCTCGCACGTGTGGCAGGATTGCTTGCGAAAAAAACCTTTGAGACCTAGAGGTCCAGAGAGACCCCTATTTTTATTAAGCAAAAAAAAGGGGGGTTTACTTTAACCCCCGCGGAGGGAAGCGTAGCAAAAAAAAAAATATAAAAAAATAAAAAGGGGAAAATTAAAATAAAATAAAAATACGAAGAAAAAACCATAATCAATAATTAAAAAATTAGCACAAGAAATAAAAAAATTACAATATAAAAAAAAAAAAAAAAAAAAACGTAAACCGTCTTTTGGGATTCTTTAATAAAAAAAATAAAATAAGTGATTTTCCCTTCCCGAAAAGAGAGTTTAAAAAGGGATGAATAAGTAAAAATAGCCCTTTGGAAAAATAAAATGAATTTAAAAATTTAAGAGAAAAAAAAAGAGATTTTCGCACAGAGGGGATATCCCCGTTATCCCAAAAACCATGTGAAGTCGTAAAAAGAATAGGGAAAAAGGGAAAAGGATCAAAAAAGTTTTTTTAAAAAGTAAAAAAAAAGGTGTAAAAAAACGAAAATATATGTAAAAAAAGCCAGCATAAAACACAGATAAAAAAAAATGGAAAAAAATGAGGCTGGCAGGGGGGAAGGGTCCGCTGTGCTCGCTCGCCTAGGATTACGCAGGATACGGGAGGATGGGGGTAGGATGGGAGCAGGAGAGGTAGGAATGGTAAGGGGTAGGGCAAATGGGAAAAAGGATAAAAAAGGGGAAATCAGCGCGAAGTAAAAAGAAGAAGGAACAAAAGGGGGTGCGAAAAGGGACGGGTACGAAGGGAAGGGGCGGGAAAAAGGGTAGGCTGGGGATAGGATAAGACGGGATAGATAGGGAAGACAAAAGGTAGAAAAAGCGAAAAAAACATAAAGGGGGAGAAACTACGTGGAAGTAGAGAGAAGGGAAAAAAAGCGGGGGGAAGGGGGAGGGGTGCAAAAGGGTCGAGAGGGGAAAAAGTACGGGGCAAAGGGAAAGGGGGGGGGGAAAATAGGTGTTTGTCGGGGGGGGGGGGGGGGGGAAAACCTCACAACACAACACAATAATAATGATAAAAAAAAATAATAATAATAAAATAATAATAATAATAACAAAAAAAATAAAAACAATAGTAAAAACTTGTTTTAACCTATTTAATAATTTTAAATAAAAAAAATGTATATATATATTATATATTATTTTTAATAATAATTTTTATATATAATACACATATTGAAGCATATATAATATATATATATATATATTATATATATTTTATTATTATGTATATATAATACATATATAATAATATATATTTTATATTATATATATTATATAGAATTTTAAAATTTCGCATAATTTCTGTGTTTTTTTATACTTTTCATATTTTTTTATACCCTATATAAAAATAGTTTATATTTTTAACAATAACTACCCTAAAAACACATAATTATAATAAATATTATAATAATATATATATTGGGTATATATATAATATATATTTAAAAATATTAATATATAATATAGAAATATATATATATTATAAAAAAAAATAAAATAATATAATATTAAGGACATTTATAAATTTAAAATATTATATTATATATATATAAAAATAATATTAAAAATTTTAAAAATATAAAATATAATTAAAGATATTTATTATATATATATATAAATAATAATTATAATTTATTTAAAATATTTTAAAAATATATATATAAAATATAAATATATAAAATATATAAATTTTAAAATATATATTATATATAATATAATTTTAAAATTACGTGTGTGTGTGTGATGTATGTGTGTAGAGAGAGAGAGAAAGAGGAAGTTTTATATTGTGTTTGTGGGGGCCTTTTTTTTTTTCTCTGTAATAAGAGAGGTGCATAGTTTGGGTGAGTAGTGTGTGTGTGTGTAATAATGTATTTTTATAAAATATATATATATATAAAATATAATATATATAATTTTATAATATATTGTGTTGTGTGTGTGTGGTGTGGTGGTTGGTGTGTGTGTGTGTGTGTGTGGTGTGTGTGTGGGGGGTGTATATAAATATGTGGTTGTGTGTATGTGTGTATTAAATGTGTGTTTTTGGGGTATACACAGAAACCACACACAGACACACACCCATCAGATAAAACAACATGCACACACCCTACCACACCAAACCCCTACAAACACAATATAGATAGATAGATAGAATAGATATTTGTGTGTCTGTGTATAATACATAAATTTATATATTATATATATATTAATAATATAATATATAATATATAATATTTTATATATATATATATATTATATTATAAAAATAATATATAATATATATATATATGTGTGTGTGTGTATAAAAATATTGTGTGTGTGTTATTGTGTTAAAAAATTTTTTGGGGGTGTATACACCAAAAAACACAACAGCACACAAAAACGCAGCACACCACACAAAGATACACCACACACGCACACATAATACACACACAACATCAACACACACATATTAAAAAGATAGATATTTGTTGTCTTGTTATATATACATATATTTATATATATTTATATATATTATATATATATATTATATTAAAAATATATATATATATATATATATATATTATTGTATGTGGTGTGTGGTGGGTTTTTTTTTTTAGTTTTTGTGATTTTTGTGCTGTGTGTGTTTTTGTGTGTCTGTGTTATATATATAAAATAATAAAAATAATATATATATTATATATATATTTATTATATAGATATTATAATATATATATATATAAATAATAATTTTATATATAAATTATATAATATATAATTATATAATTAAATATTTTAATATATATATTAAATTATATTTTAATATATTAACGTTTTTCACCCCAACCATTTGCTGGATTTTGCCCTTTTTGGGATTTTAAATTTTTTTTTTATCCTTTTTTTTTTTTTTTTAAATGGAGGTGATACTGTTATTATCACATTATCATCACGTTATTATCATTATTATCGGTTCATAAACATTATTTCATTTTTATTTTCTTTATCATCTTACGTAATATATACCTTCTCCCTATATAAGATAAAAGAGAAGTATTTTCTTTCATTTTTATCATTAGTCTTATTCTCTTTTTTTGTTTCCCTTTTTTTGGATCGCTTCTTCCTATTTCGTCTTCTCTTTTTCTTTGTTCATTCTTCCCCCATTTCTTCGTCTTATTTGGATCGTTTTCCCCTTTCCGTCTTTTGTTTTTCTTTGTCCTCATTCTTCCCCTTTTGCTTCGTCTTTTTTGGATCGCTTCTTCCCTTTTTCCGTTCCCTTTCCCAGTCTCCCGGCTGCCCTTGACAGTGTCGTCTTCCCGCCAATGGGAAACTCCCGGGATGATCCAAAGGCGGGCCTCCCTTCTCGTCGGCCTTACTTCCCCCCCCTCCTTGGGAATGCTTGGTCGACCCCCTAGTGGGGCGAAGTTAGTGCCAGTTGGGTGTGGTGAGGGAAGAGAGTCGCCAGGGGGGGCAGAGCCCTCGTGCTGTTGGGGTAGCCAGCTGAGGGTGGGCGGGGCAGAGGCACACACACACATACACACACGTTAAGAAAAAAATATACATATATTACATATACTATATTTGGTTTGGGGGTATGTTTTATATAATATATATATATAATTATATATATTAATATATATTATATTTTAAAAATTTTTTATGATATAAAAAAAATATAAAAAAAACATTATACTACCTCAAGGATTTTTATAATAAAGATTTGTAGAAATAGATAGGTTTAATGATTATAATATGGTGTGTGTATATGTACAGGTATATATATATATATATATATATATATATATATTTATATATAATTTTTATTATTTTTTTTAAAATGCATTGTTTTTGTGAGTATAAGTATGTATATTTTTTATAATTTATTGGCCCCTTGATAATTGGTATTACTACCCTTCCTACCTACAAATTTATTACTTTTACGTACTCCACCTAGTTTCTAGTCAGCCCTTTTACCGGCCCCTCTTCTATTTGTGTATCTACCTGCCCAGTATCTTTGGTTTGGTTAAATCACGTTAGATTTTATTTCTTTTGTTATATTATGTTAGGGTAGGTTTGAATAGGTTTAAAATTTGGGTTTGGGTTTCTTCGTTTGGATAGTTGGTTAGGTTTGGTTTTTTTAAAAGTTTGGTGGTTAGCCTTTGGGTTTGGTGATGACGTTTTGGGGGTAGATTATGTTTTTTATTTAGATAGGTTTAGTTGGTTAGGATGTTAGTTAGTTTAAGGGTTTATTAAGTTAGTCGGTTAGATTTTGTTAGGGATTTTTGGTTTTTTATCTTCAGTTGATTGATAGAATAGGTTACATTTTGTCCCGTTATGTTATGTTAGATTTGGTTTTAAAGATTAGGTTATTTTTGTTATTTTTGATATTATGTTAGTTTTGGTACTTTGGCTAGGTTAATTTTTTTAGATTTGAGAAGGTTGGTTTCTTATGTTTTGTTATGTTAGATTGGTTTCGTTTGGTTAAGTAGTCGAGCTAATAGGTTTTATGGATTAGTTTGGTTTATTAATTTTGGGGAATAGGGGGTTGGGGTTTGGTTTGGTATTTAATTAAGATGGGTTAGCTTTAGTTTCCTTAGTGGTTAAGTTTAATTCGTTTGGTTTTGTTAGGTTATGAAATTGTTTCCTTTTAATATTTTTCCTAACCGATAGCTTAGGTATTTTGGGTAGTTTTTTCTTTGATTTGTTTTTCGGTAGATTTGGTTTTGTTTGGCAAGGTTATGTGAGATTTCTTTAGGCTTACCCGGTTTTTGTTTGTTATAGCTTAAAATATTTAGGT
>NW_023657369.1:0-7500 GCF_015228065.2 Penaeus monodon | reverse complement strand
TCTCTATCTCATTATATATCTCTCTTATCTCTACTTATGATATCTCTCCATATCTAAAAAACGTAAAGTTCGTATCAACTATATATCTATATCTATATATATAGTATATCTATTATCTCTAATATCTATATTATATATATATATGATATATATGCATATATACTAATGTATCTCTCTCTTTTTCATGTCTGTCCTGTTTGTCTGTCTGTCTTCTCTCTCTTTTCTCTCTCTCTCATCTCTATTTCATATAAAATATATAACGTAACATATATATATATATATATCTATATATATAGTAAGAGTATAGTTACTGTATATATATACATATATATTATATAATATATATTCTACATATATATATATATATTATTGTACATTATTAAATATATTTATATACACACACACAACAACAAACACAACCCACACCACACACAAACAAAAACACACCACACACACACACACACCCACGCACAAACACACACACATGATACACACACATGCACATATATATATATATATATATATATATAATATTGTTACGGCTGGTAGTCCGTAAGAAGGAATTCAGGGGAAGAGCCGCTCCGCTGAACTCTAATTCTCCCAATGCGGTAGCCAGACTTATAGACGATAAGTCCCAATGGCCTGATATGAATGGCTAAATACCACGTAACACAATCTTGCGTTAAAAGTACTAATTGTGATTATCTAGTTCTTCTTGGTTCATTCACTGTTCATTCCAATATTAAATGGTCATTAATTAGGTTAGCATAATATCATTAATGTTAATTAATTTTATGAGGTCTTCCTTGATGTATTTATCATTCATTATTAAAAAGGGTATTTCTTTTTGCATTTTGATTGCCTTTTTTTATAATAAAGTTTTAAAAGGGCTTTTTAAATTTTTAAATTTAAATATTGATTGTCCCGATTTGGTAAAATACTAATCTGATCACAATATTTTATTTATTTCCTTCACCAAAAAAAGCAAAAACACAAAAAACACAAAAAACAAAAAAATACTCCCTATGCGATGTATTTTAAAATATAAATATCCCCAAATCCAAACAAAGAATTACCAATAAAAAACAGCAGCCGGCAAGAGGTCTCGCCCGGGCCTATGGCAAAGGAGGAGTGCCGGGGGAAATTCTGCCGGGAAACGGTACGCTCAGACGGGGGGGGGGGGGGGACCTACTGCAAACTCCCTATTCCCCGTCCATGTTTTTCGTTAGCCCCTTTTAACAATTTAATTTTACTTTACTTTAAACCCCCCCCCGCAAAAAAAAAAACTTTTTCTCTGCGGGAAAAAGTTAACTCCCTAGTCTAGGAAAACATTTTTAAATAGACGGTGACGTAGCGTACTACTCTGTCCGTCCTTTCGCATGTCGAGGAGCGGCCACTAGTGTAGAACGCCTAAATCTTGAATGCACCCCAAAGGATATTTTGTTTGCCACTAATAGGGAAATTTTTATATTGAATGGTTGTAATGTTAGTGCCCATCTTAAACTCGCAAGTTTCTAAACTTCAATTTTCAATAACTTAACGGATTATATCAGTGAAAATTTCAACAGGAGGGATAAAAACATTAAATAAACTCTAACTTTTCAAGGGCCCAAACACTATTCCCAAAGCCCCCTTTTTCGACGGGGGCGAAAAGACTTTGATATGTCTTATATTTATAAGAAAAATACACCGGGGCGGAGACTTTACTTCCTTTTTCTCTGAAAGAACCGCCCCCACACCATTGTCACTACGTCCACCTGTATTGAAAAAGGGTTTATTAATGTCGGAGCCTGCAAGACGGGAGCCGTAAAAAGAGGGGCTTCAGGTTTTAAAAAGTTTGCTGACAATCATCTGACCACATGATCCCCTTTTTTTAGTACCCCAAAATTTTTTAAAGGGGGCAGATCCCTGAGAGAATTTTTTACAAAATCGTCTGTATACCACCCCCCCATAAAGCGCTCAAGCCTTTCTTCTCGGGCGGGGGATACTGTAGAACGCTTCCCCTTTTGCAGCTACAGGGCGACCTGGCCCTGACCATCACGTGACCCAGAAGGTCCATGGGCGTGTCCAAATTCACTTTCTGTGTTTACCGGGGAGATTGGCGGCCGACAGGGCCGAGAAGAGCGCCGCAAGCGACCAAATGTTCCCCCAGATCGTTCCGATTACGGGGTCATCGGGAAACAACGAACGCCTTCCAGGTCCGCTGTCAGGTAATTCTGACCTGAAAGGCCCGCTGGGCTTTTCCTCATCCGAGGGAAGAACCCTAAACTCGTAGGGGCCCGGGTGGGTGAAAAATGCAAAAACGGCCTCCCCTCTCAGTCAAGGGAACTTGGTATACCCGGGGAGAAGATCCGTTTCGTCAGTAGCGTCCTTTCCCCAAAATCATAAATAAATTCATCCCCTCGGGGGGGAAAAACGAGTCCCCCACAGTTACCCGCTTCACCTTCCTGTAGCCACACACAGACGGTAAGTACCGCAAACTCTTGGGAACTACACCACGGGTGATCCCCGGCTAAGGCTTGGAATGATGATCCCCTGTTTTTTCGGGCTTTTTAAAACCTCTCCCTGGGGAAATGCCTCTTCTCTGCATTGAGGCGATAGGGATTGGCGTACTTTTTGAGCTCCCTAGTCCAACATCGTGTTCCGAAATGGCAAAGACGGGTACTCACTGAATATTTACCATACTCCTGTAGAAGGAACCATTTTTTTGCTGCTTGGGCAGAGAAGATGTTTAAGTTTATCACAAGTTTAGCAAAATAACTGATTTGGGTGAGTTAGGTTCTACCATAAAAATGTTTTTCATTATGTTCACTACTGACGTTAGAAGGTACAACCAGGGAAACCTCTCTTACATTTTCCATATTTCCTTCAAACACCCCGTTCATAGTACTTTTTCGGGGGTTCACATGTACATGACGTTGTTTCTTACGCTCTTAGGGTTTCAATTCAAAATTAACACACTGTTCTTTTTTAAAAATAGGAAGGGACCCCATATCGAGATTGAAGAGGCGGGTTGCAAGAGGTAGAAAGGGCCCAAAACTAAATCACCCTTTATTAAAGCTTCTTTCTTCAGTATTATTACTTTATAAAAATGTTCTTTCATTTTGCCTGAGTTTTTACTAAAATGATATGGGCATTGAAATGCCTTTTTGTAATCTATTTTTAAAATTTATTCCATAAGCAGCCATAAAATTTCTTCCCCCTCATTTAACCAACACTCCCTTTAAGACTTTCAGTGGTCCCGCACTTTGGCCGAAAATTAATTGAAAGGGTAAATACCCTAATCTCTTAAACCCTGCCCCCTCACCAAAAATAAAAGCAATCTTTTCCTTCGCCCACTCAACATTCTCTAACAAAGGCTTTAATCATTGTCTTTAAGTATGGGAAAACCTTTCAGTACCCCTTGACTCTGAGGATTATACCTGGATCGCACTGCTGTATCCCCAAGGGACTTCATGATTTGGGGTCAACAGTCGGGCGAAAAAATTTGCCCTTGATCTGATGTACTACGGTGGGCGACCCCCTGGGTGAAAAACTTTATAAAGGCTTATAGAAATCGTCTGGGGGGAAAAGCTTCGGGATATCTGGGGGCCACATAAATTATAGTTAACAAAAACTTGTTACCCCTTTTATCTTTGAAGGGGGCCTACACGTCAAAAACCATTTTACTAAAGGGCTTTTTAAACCCCTGGGTAGGTTGCGGGGATAGGGTTTGACCCAGCTCCTGTTTCCCTTTACTTGACAGATATGGCCGATTGGCAAAACTACTAACATCTTCTTCATTTTCGCCAAAAAAAATGAGCTAAAATCTTGTAATAAGTTTTCTTTACTCCCCCAAAAGACCCCAAGCATGTGCAATTTCAAAACATCCTGAAGGGGCTTTGGGAAATTTCAATCTTGTCGGTTACTTGTATCGTCTCAGTATATTTATAGGGGTTATATTTACGCATAGAACGCCTGACTGGAGATAGTCACGTATGGGGAAATTTTTAAATTACTTATTTGGTAAGCCTATCATAAAAAACTTTTAACGGTCTTTAGTTTTTTTTCATTATTTTTCTTTAGTAACTGGGGTCCCTTTGAAATTCCTATATCAGAAAATTTTCAGATTTTCATTTACTTGAACTTAGCAGAGGAAACGAAAAAACGCTGAGTAAATTCCCCCAGTAATTTCATCACAAGGGGTCTCACGACAATGTATACCGGTTGTAAGCGCTTCGATAGGGGGGGGTTCTACGACTTGCACTCCGGGTGACAGTACCCAGGTAAGGGTCGGGATACTCTCTCTCTAAATCCGTGTTGTTTTTTTTTCGGGGAAAAAGTGAAACCACGGGGAAGGCCACATCTTATCACCAACGGATCATTTCCCATAAAAAATAAAAGCATCACTTGGTACCTATCAAAAACACCCCAACCCTTTAAAACCGATATTAAATCAGATTCGAGGTAAAATTTACAATGGTATGCTCTTGGACCCTATCAAACCTTGAAATTACCCTGTCTCCAGTGTAAAAATCAGGGTTAGGACAGCTCTTTTAGCACCAATGAATTTCGCCGAGTCCCCGTAGTATAGTGACTGGGGGAAAAAACGTGCCGATCCATCAGCACTAATAAAACCGTGAACAAAAGGGGTTTTAAATGAAGGAGTCCATTTGCAATTCTGTAGAAAAGGAAAAGGCCCAATCAGCTTATCCCCCTGGTTTTAGATGCAACCTCTTTCTTATTATTACTTTACGTGAAAAAAGCTTTTTTTAGTCGAACGCTTTTTCCAATTAAAAGTCATTCTGACATGCCATGTTTCTTCAATAACGCAAAAAAAAAGATTCTCCCCCGGAGGCATATTCCTACTCTCACCCCTGTTTCTGACTTTGCATTTACATCCTGTGGGGATCTGGCAGGGAGTCCCCTGGTACTATACTCCTCCTCTTACTATTATGCTGGTTTGACGGAATAAGGTTTATTAAACTGCATAGTGTTGGATTAGTGAGAGCGAAAAGACGCGGGACTACCCACCTCGGCTAAAGTTCCAGCCACGCTCGTCAAAGTGAGAGCGAACCTTTACAGGCATGCACTTTTTTTATATCTTCGATATAAACATTCTAATAATTTTTTCGACTCGAGTCATCAGTTCCTCTCGACCCACTTTTTACACAATATTTGCTTCTGGGGATAATTTTTAACAAAATTTGTTTACCATCTTTTCGACAATTTCGAAAAACTTGTCTTAACCCTGTACCTTTTTTTAAACATTTTAAAAAAGCCTTTTTACAACAAAATAATTCTGTATTGTAAACCCAAAACAAGGGGGAAAAACCCCTTGTGCTCTGCCAAAAAATGCGCTAGTACAAGTAAAACCCCCTTATCTTCGGCCAACCATGCAAAGGGCCAAAACGTTCAAAATGAATAAAAAAAACTCTGGGTTCGGTTTCATTGAAATTTTGGGGCAAATTTTTTGCATCCTCTACACGAAAATGAGAACTTCCTATTGGGGCTCTGCATGAAGCATCCCCTCATTTCTCCTTAAAAAATCTCCAAGTCTAATTTACGCTCTCCAGGTATACTGGCGGGGCCCTCGTGACTCACGAGGACACAAAACTCTAAAAATCCGCACTAGTACTTTGTCTAACAAATAGTCACATAATGTACAATTTCACCCTTCCCCAAAGGTGACCAATAGGGATCAATAGTGGCGGCTAAATCACCCCCCTGGGCTTTAGTGAGACTGGATGGCTTCGGGGTGATGATTACAACGAAACTTTTAACACTGAACATAATGAATCACCAAGAAGAAAAAAAGGGGAAAATAAGCTAGCTAACTAATGGATTACTAAACGCGTGTCATTTTCAAAAACCCGTTTCAAAACCAAAGAAAAAATACAATAAAGTAAAAACAAAGAAAAGCAAAAAAACCATAAAAGGTCCCCAAACAAAAAAAAAGTCAATTACAATCTAAACAAAGATATTGTTTTAAAACCAAAAATCCCGAAAAGCACCCCTGCACATTAAATCCCGGGGTTTTTAATGACCAAAAAGCACGGAAAGTGCGTCAATTTTCAATAAAAAAAAACAAAACCAAAGGAACATGCGTTACAACGGCTAAAAAAAATACAATTAAAGTGCAACACCAAGGGGAAACACATTTACAAAAGGCAAAACAAAATTTTAAAAAAATGCTAATTGACTTTCGCCAGATCCCGGTCAGGGCCCCCATTGTTCGGGTGGTAGTACTAAGAAATTCAGGGGGGGCAGCCCGCTGAACTTAAACTCCCAAGCGGGGCCAAATTATAGACGATAATCAAAAGGGCCCATATAAAGGCTAAAAACCCCGTAACAACAATCCTTGGGTTAAAAGTCTAATTGTGATTATCTAGTTTTTCTTGTTCTTCATTTCATTCCATATTAAAAGGTCATTATTAGGTTACATAATACATTAATGTTTTTTAATTTTATGAGGGCTTCCATTGAGTATTTATCATTCATTTTTAAAAAGGTCTTTCATTTTTTGCTTTTGTATTGCCTTTTTTTTAATAAAGTTTAAAGTCTTCTTCAATTATTAATTAAAATTGATTGTCACAGATTTGGTAAATACATAAATCATGATCCAAAATTTTATTTTTTCCTTCCCAAAAAAGCACAAAACCAAAAAACAAAAAACAAAAAATACACCTATGCGATGTATTTTAAAATTATATATCGCCCTAATCCCAACAAAGAAAATTTCCAATAAAAAAAAACAGCCGGGAGAGAGGTCTCGCCCGGCCTATGGCAAAAGGGGATGGCCGGGGCAATTCTGCCAAGGAAACGGTAGCGCCAAACGGTGGGGGGGGGGGGGGGCCACTGCAGGAACTACCTATTCCCCTAGTCCTGCTTTGCGTTAGCCCCTTTTTAAATAATTAAATTTTTCTTTACTTTAATAATAATATATATAATATATATATAATTTTATATATATATATATTTTTATATATATATATATATATATTTATTTTTTTATTTATTTATTTTTTTATTTTTCATATTTACGAAAATTTTGCAACACACAACTATATAAAGTGAATAGATAGATTTATAGAAAAAATGAATACATACCCCCAAAATATATTATATATATATATATATATATATATATATTATATAATATATATATATTTTATTTATATATATATATTTATATATATATAATTTTATTTATTTAATATATATATATTTTGATTGATTTATTGATTTTAAAGTGTGTTTATTTTATGTATATATTATTATTATAAATTATATATAATATATATATATATATAATATATATACCATACTACTCCACATATACATACACATATCTATCTTCTATCTATCTTCATCAAACCATCTATCTTTTTATCATCATCTATCTATCTAATCTATCTATCTATCTATCTATATATATATATAATTTGTGTTTGTGTGTGTGGTGTGTGTGTGTGTTTGTGTGTGTGTGTTTTTGGGTTGGATTTGAAAAAAAAAAAATTT
>NW_023657368.1:0-28170 GCF_015228065.2 Penaeus monodon | reverse complement strand
TACATTTATAATAGTTTTTTTGGCAATAAACTAAAAATTAAGATAATATAAAAATAAATAAAAATTTAAATAATAATAAAAATAAAAATTTTTTTAAAAAATAATAATAAATTATTAATAAATTCAAATGTTTTAAAATTCTCTTTATTCTCATTTTTACCATCATTATTTTATGATTAAACAATTCGGGTAATTTTTCTTTATTACCCTAATAATTGCCGAATCACCAAGAAATCGAAAAAACGTCATTTTGGAGTATACTCTCAAAAGGCTTATTTCGCTAGTTTTGCCGCTTTTTCGACTTTTGGGAATGTTTTTCTTATACCTTTTTTATTTATATATGGACACATTCCTTTATATCATCATTTTATCATGATTATCATCATTATTATCGTTATCATCATCATTATCATCATATCATCATTATCATCATCATTATCATCATTATTGCATTATTATCATCATTATTGCAATTGTTATCATTATTATTGCAATTCTTGGAGTTATAGTTATATTTTTGCAATATGACTAATACCACAACATAATATAGTAATAACATATAATAACATAATAACGTTTATAATATTATTTATATCATTTCTTATTAGTATCGTTATTACTGTATTATTACTGTTATAATAATTTTTTTGCAATTATACTACCAGTACAATAATAATAATGATAATAATACAATAAAACTAATAACAATATTATAACCACTAGCATTATTATTTAAATTTATACTTATACTTATTATTATTATTGTTATTATACAGTATATAATTTTTTGCAATATACTAATAATTAAGATAATAATATAATAATAATAATAATAATAATAATAAATAATAATAAATAATAATAATAATATAAATTTTAATATATTCAATGTTATCAAAATTCTCTTTATTCTCAACTTTTATTCCATCATTATTGGTTATGATTAATACAATTCTGGTAATTATTATCATTATATACCTAATAATTGCCGAAATCACCAAGAAATCGAAAAACGTCATTTTGGAGTATACTCTCAAAAGGCTATATTTCGCTAATTTTGCCGCTTTTTCGACTTTTGGAATGTTTTTTCTTATACCTTTTTTATATTATATATGCACATTCTCTTATTATCATCATCTTATCATGATTATCATCATTATTATCGTTATCATCATCATTATCATCATTATCATCATTATCATCATCATTATCATCATTATTGCAATTATTATCATCATTATTGCAATTGTTAATCATTATTATTGCAATTATTGGAGTTATAGTATATATTTTTGCAATAATACTATACCACAACAATAATAATAGTAATACAATAATAATAACAAATCAATAACGATTTTATGAATAATATTTTATCATTATCTTAATTAGTAATCGTTGTACTGTAATTATTACTGTTATATAATTATTTTTTCATTATATACCCGTACAATAATAATGATGAATATGAATTACAATAATAATACTAATAACAATATTATAACCACTACTTATTAATTATTATACTTATACTTATTATTCTTATTGTTATTATTACAGTTATAAAAGATTTTTTGGCAATAATACTAATAATTAAGATAATGTAATAATAATATAATACTAATAATAATATAATAATAATAATAATAATAAATAATAATAATAATATAATAATATATTAATTAAATTCAAATGTTATCAAAAAATTCTCTTTAATTCATCACTTTTACCATCATTATTGTTTATGATTAATACAGTCGGGAATTATTATCATTATTACCCTAATAATTCCGAAATACCCAAAGAAATACGAAAAAACGTCATTTTGGAGTATACTCTCAACCAGGCTATATTTCGCTAGATTTTGCCGCTTTTTCGACTTTTGGGAATGTTTTTCTATACCTTTTTTATATTATATATGGACATCAATTCCTGTTTTTCATCATTATTAATCATGAGTTCATCATTATTATCGTTATCATCATCATTATCATCATTTATCATCATTATCATCATCATTTCATCATATTGCCATTTATTATCATCATTATTGTAATTGTTATCATTATGATTGCAAGTATTGGAGTTATAGTATATATTTTTGGCAATAATACTATAAACACAACAATATACGAATAGTAATCACATAATAATAACAATATAACGATTTATTAATTATATTTATAATCATTAGCTTAATTAGTATCGTTCTTCTGTAATTATTAACTGTGTATACTAATTTATTTTTTGCAATTTACTACAGTACAAATAATAATGACTGATAATAATTACATAATGCTATTAACCATATTATACCCACTAGCATTATTATTATTATACTTATACTTATTATTAATTATTGTTATTATTACAGTTATAATAGATTTTTTGGCAATATACTATAAAATTAAGAATATAGTAATAATATAATAATATAATAACTAATAATAATATATAATAATAATACTAATAATATAATACTATAATAATAATATTCATAATATTCAATGTTATCAAAATTCCCTCTTTATTCTCACTTTACCATCATTATTGTTATGATTAATACAATTCTGGTAATTATTATCTTATTACCCTAGATAATTGCCGAAATTCCCAAAGAAATCGAAAAACGTCATTTTGAAGTATACTCTCAAAAGGCTTATATTCCGCTAGGATTTTTGCCGCTTTTTTCCGCTTTTGGGAATGTTTTTTTCTTATACCTTTTTATATTATATATGGACACAATTTCCTGTTATTATCATCATTATGTCATGATTATCATCATTATTATCGTTTCATCATCATTATCTATTATCATCATTATCATCACATTATCATCATTATTGCATTATTATTCATCAATTATTGCATTGTTATCATTATTATTGCATTATTGGAGTTATTAGTATATATTTTTTGCAATATACTAATAACCACAACAATAATATAGTAATTAACAATAATAATACATAATAAATTTATAATATTATTTATATCATTATCTTAATTAGTCTCGTTATACTGTAATTATTTACTGTTATAATAATTATTTTTGCAATTAATACTACCAGTACAAATAATAATGATGATATAATACACATAATAATACTAATAACAATATGATACCACTAGCATTATTATTATTATACTTATACTTATTATTATTTGTTATTATTACAAGTTTAATAGATTTTTTGGCAATAATACTAATATTTAAGATAATAGTAATAATAATAATATAATAAAAATTTAAATAAAATATATAATAATAATAATAATAATAATAATAATAATATTATAATACTTATTCAAATGTTAATCAAATTCTCTTTATTCTCACTTTTAACCATCCTTTCTTTTATGATTTAATACAATTCTGGTACTTATTAGCATATTACCCTAACAATTGCCGAAATATAAAAACCCAAAGAAATCGAAAAAAGTCATTTTGGGAGTATCTCTCAAAAGGCTATATTTCGCTAGATTTTGCCGCTTTTTCGACTTTTGGGAATGTTTTTCTTCTACCTTTTTTATATTATATATGGACACAATTCCTGTTATATCATCATTTATTATCCATGATTATCATCATTATTTATCGTTATCACATCATCATTATATCATTTATCATCATTATCATCATCATTTATATCAGTATGCAATTAATTATCATCTTATTGCAATTGGTTTCATATTATTGGCAATTATTGGGTTAAGTATATATTTTTGGCAATAATCTAATAACCACAACAATAATATAGTAATAACAATAATAATAACAATAATAACGTTTTTATAATAATTATTTATATCATTATCTTAATTAGTTCGTTATTACTTTATTATTACTGTTTATATAATTATTTTTTGCAATTATACTACCAGTTACAAATAATATGATGATAATATTACAATAATAATACTAATAACAATATTATCCCACTGGCTTATTTTTTATACTTATACTTATTATTATTAATTTTATTATTACAGTTTATAATACGATTTTTTGGCAATAATCTAATAATTAAGATAATAGTAATAAATAGTAATAATCATACTAATTAATAATAATACTAATAATCATATATTACTAATAATAATAATAATATAATAATATTAACTAATATTCAAATTTATCAAATTCTCTTTAATTCTCACTTTTCCAGCATTATTGTTATGATTAATACATTCTGGTAATCTTAATCATTTTTACCCTAATATTGCCGAAATAACCAAAGAATCGAAAAAACGTCATTTTGGAGTATACTCTCAAACGGCATATTTCCTAGATTTTGCCGCTTTTTCGACTTTTGGGAAGGTTTTTTCTTATACCTTTTTTATATTATATATGGACACAATTCCTGTTATTGCATCATTTTACATGACTTATCATCATTATTATCGTTATCATCATCATTATCATCATTATCCATTCTCATCATCATTATCATCATTAATGGGCATTATTATCAATCATTATTGCAATTGTTATCATTATTTTTGCAATTTTTGGAGTTATAGTATATATTTTTGCAATAATACTAATAACCACAACAAATAATAGTAATAACATAATAACAATAATAACGATTTTTATAATTATTATTTATATCTATTAAACTATCTGTTATTACTTATTATTACTATATCATCATTATTTAATTATACTCATACATCAATATATATATATATTACATAATAATACTAATAACATATTATACTGCAATTTTATTATTATATTAATTATTATTAATTATTTTGCAATAATACTAATAATAAAAGATTTTTGAATAATACTAATAATTAAATAATATATATAATAAAATTTAATCTATATAATTAATTATTATGTAATAATAATTTAATAATAATAATTACAATATAATATATAAAATAATATTAAATGTATCAAAATTTTTATCTCACTTTTACTATATTATGTTATATTATATACTAATCTTAATTATTATATTATTATCCTAATAATATCGATAATAAACATAAGAAAATGAAAAAACATATAATATGATAATAATAATCTAAAAGTAATAATAATCATAAAATTTAACATTTTCACTTTATGGAATGTTTTTTTCATACCTCTTTATTTATATGGACACACAATTCCTGTATTATCACATTATTATATATTCATATTATCCTAATAATCAATATCATATATCGATCATATTCATATCATTTCATAGTTTTGCATATTATTTCATTTTTGAATTTTATCTTTTTAACTTTATATATGGAATTTTCGTTATTATATTTTTATATGATATATATCATTAACGATAATAATAGTAATAACATTATCATAATATATACATATATCATATTTAATTTATCATCATTATTAATTATATTATTATGTTTGGGTTATAGTTATTTTTATGCAATAATACTAATACTACATATATATATAAATATTTATAAATTATACACCATTAATAATAATTATATATAATTAATTAGTAACTAATAATTATATATAACATATTATAACATTAGTTTATTATATACCAGTAATATATTATATTATTTTATATAATATAATAGATATTATAGGCAATAATTACTATATTAAGATACTAGTAATAATAATAATAATAATAATAATAATAAATATTAATAATAATAATAATAATAATATAATAATACATAAATAATAATAAGAATTATAAATAATATTCAACTGTTATCAAAATTCTCTTTATTTCTCAGCTTTTACCATCATTTATGTTATGATTAATACAATTCTGGTAATTATTATCATTATTACCCTAATAATTGCCGAAATCACCAAAGAAAATCGAAAAAAGTCATTTTGGAGTATATCTCAAAAAGGCTAATTTCGCTAGATTTTGACGCTTTTTGACTTTTGGGAAATGTTTTTTCTTATACCTTTTTTTATATTTTTTATATATGGAACACAATTCCTGTTATTATTATCATCTTAATTATCATGATTATCATCATTATTATCGTTCTTATCATCATTATCATTCAGTTATTCATCATTATCATCATCAATTTATCATACATTATTGCAATGATTTCATCATTATTGCAATTGTTATCATTAATTTATTGCAATTATTGGAGTTATAGTATATATTTTGCAATATACTAATAACCCCACAACATAATAATAGTCAATAACCCTCACACCTACACAATAATAACGATTTTATAGTAATTATTTTATATCATTATCTTAATTAGTTATCGTTATTACTGTAATTATTACTGTATAATACTTATTTTTTGCAATGATAATACCAATACAAATAATAATGATTGATAAATAATTACAAATAATAATACTATAACATATTTATAACCACTAGCATCATATTATTATACTTATATTATTATATTATGTTATATGTACAGTTTAAATAGATTTTTGCACTAATACTAATAATTAAGATAATAGTTAATAATAATAAATTAAAATAATAATTAATAATAATAATAATGATACTAATAATAATAATTAAATAATAAGAATAATTAATAATAATAATAATAATTAATAATAATAATAATATAATATTAATAATATTCCAAATGTTATCAAAAATTCTCTTTTATTCTCATTTTTACCATCATTATTGTTATGATTAATACAATTCTGGTAATTATTATTCATTATTACCCTAATAAATTGCCGGAAATCACAAAAAGAAATCCCCCCCCCCCCCCCGTGCAAAAACGTCATTTGGAGTATACTCTCAAAAGGCTATTATTTCGCTAGTTTTGCCGCTTTTTTCGAATTTTTGGGAATTGTTATTTCTTATACCTTTTTTATATTATATATGGGACACACAATCCTGTTATTATCATCAGATTATCATGATTATCATCATTATTATCGTTATCATCATCATTATCATCCTTATTCATCATTATCATCATCATTATCATCAATTATTGCAATTATTATCATCATTTCTTTCAATTGTTATCAGTATTATTGCCCAATTATTTGGAGTATAGTATAGATTTTGCAATAATACTATAACCACAACAATAATAATAGTAATAACAATAATAATAACAATAATAACGATTTTATAATACTTATTTATATCATTATCTTAATTAGTATCGTTATTACTGTAATTATTATCTGTTATAATAATTATTTTTTTGACATATACTACAGTACAAATAATAATGATGATAATAATTACAATAATAATTTACTAATAACACAATATTATAACCCCTGCATTCATATTAGTATACTTATATTATTATTATTATTGGTATGTATTACCAGTTATAATAGATTTTTTGGGCAATAAATACTAATAATAAGATCATAGTAATAACACATAATAATAATACTAATAATAATAAATAGTAATAAAATAATTAATAAGAATAATAATAATAATCATAATAATAATTATAATAATATTCAAATGTTATCAAAATTTCTCTTTATTCTCACTTTTACCAATCCATTATTTGTTATGATTAATACAACAATTCTGGTAATTATTATCATTATTACCCATAAATGAATTGCCGAAATCACCAAAGAAATCCCGAAAAAAAACGTCATTTTGGAGTATAATTCTCAAAAGGCGATATTTCGCAGATTTTGCCCCGGCTTTTTCGACTTTTTGGGAATGTTTTCTTTATACCTTTTTTATATTATATATGGACACCAATTCCAGTATTATTCATCATTATTATCATGGGATTATCATCATATTATCGTTATTCATAATCATTATCATCACTATCATCATATCATCATCATTATCATCATTATTGGCCAATTATTATCATCATTATTGCAATTTGTTATCATTATTATTGCAAAATTATTGGAGTTATAGTTATATATTTTTTGCAATAATCTAATAACCACAACATCTAATAATAATAGTTAATAAAAACAAATAATAATAACAATAATAAACGATTTTATAATAAAGTATACTTAATCAATTATCTTAATTAGTATCGTTATTACGTAAATTATTACGGTTATAATACTTATTTTGTGCAATTATACTACCAGTGCAATAATAAGGATGATAATAATTACAATCAAATAATACTAATAACAATATTCTATAACCACTAGCATCATATTATTTAAACTTATACGTATTATTATTATTGTTATTATTACAGTTATATAGATTTTTTTGGCAATAATACTAATAATAAGATAATAGTAATAATAATAAGAATAATAATAATAATAATAATAAATGATAATAATAATAATAATAATAATAATTAATACTAATAATAATAATAATAATAATACATATATTTAATAATCATTTCAAATGTTATCAAAATTCTTCTTATTCTCACTATTACAATCATATTGTTTATGATTAAACAATTCTGGTTAATATATCTCCCCCATTTATTACCCTAAATAATTGCCGAAATCACCAAAGAAACGAGAAAAAAAAACGTCATTTGGAGTATTACTCTAAAAGGCTATATTTCGCTAGATTTGCCGCTTTTTCGACTTTGGGAATGTTTTTCTTATACCTTTTTCATATTATAGATGGACACAATTCCTGTTATTACATTCATTATTATCCATGATTATCATCATTATATCGTTATCATCATTCAATATCATCATTATCATCATTATCATTCATTTCATTATCATCATTATTGCAATTATATTCATCATTATTGCAATGTTCTCATCTTATTTATTTATGCAATTATTGGAGTTATAGTATATATTTTTGCCAATAATACTAATAACCCACAACAATAATAAAGTAATAACAATAATAATAACAATAATAACGATTTTATAATAAGATTTATATCATTATCCTTAATTAGTATCGTTATTACTGTAATTATTACTGTTATAATAATTATTTTGCAATTATACTACTCCAGTACAAATAATAATGATGATTAATAAACACTAAATAATACGTAAATTAACAATATTATAACACTAGCATCATATTATTATATTATACTTATTATTTATATTGTTATTTATTACAGGTTATAAAGATTTTTTGGCAATAATACTAATAATAAGATAATAGTAATAATATAATAAATAATAATAACAATAATAATAATAATAATAATAACAATAATAAATAATAATAATAATAATAATAATAATAATAATATTCAAATGTTATAAAAAAATTCTCTGTATTCTCACTTTTAACCATCATTATTGTTAGATTAATACAATTCTGGTAATATTATCATTATTACCCTTAAATAAATTGCCGCCCCCCCCCCTGACACATCACCAAGAAATCGAAAAAACGTCATTTTGGGAGTATATCTCAAAAGGCTATATTTCGCTAGATTTTGCCGCTTTTTCGACTTTTTGGAATGTTTTTCTTATACCTTTTTTATATTAATATGATGACACAAATTCCTGTTATTATTCATCATTATTATCATGATTATCATTCATTATTAATCGTTATCATCATCATTATCATTCATTATCCATCATGATCATCAACATTTATCATCATTATTGCAACTTATTATCATCATTATTGCATTGTTATCATTATTATTGCAATTTATTGAGTTATAGTATATATTTTGCAATTAATACTAACTAACCACAACAATAATAATAGTAATAAACAATTAATTTTGTAAATAACAATTAATAACGATTTTTTTATAATAATTATTTTATATCATTATCTTAATTAGTACCCGTTAAAACTTTACTGTAATTATTACTGTTATAATAATGATTTTGCATTATACTACCAGTACAAAATTAATAATGGATGATAATTAATTACAATAATAATATTAATAACAATATTTATAACACTAGCATCATTATTATTATACTTTATACTTTATTATTATTATTGTTATTATTACAGTTATAATAGATTCTTGGCAATTAATACTTAATAATTAAAGATAATAGTAATAAGAATAATAATAATGATAATAATAATAATAATAATAATAATAATAATAATAATAATAATAATAATAATAATAATAATAATAATAATAATAATAATAGTAATAATATTCAAATGTTATCAAAATTCTCTTTTATTCTCACTTTTACCATCATTATTGTTATGATTAAATACATTCTGGTAATTATTATCATTATTACCCTAATAATTGCCGAAATCACCAAAGGAAAATCGAAAAAAACGTTCATTTTGGAGTCTACTTCTCAAAAAGGCTAATTTCGCTAGATTTTGCCGCTTTTTCGGACTTTGGGAATGTTTTCTTATACATTTTTTATATTATCATATGGACACAATTCCTGTTATTATCACTCATTATTATTCATGATTATCATCATTATTATCGTTATCCATCATCATTATCATCCAGTATCATCATATCCATCATCATTACATCATTATTGCAATTATTATCTCATTAATTCGCAATTTGTTTATCATTATTATTGCAATTATTGGGTTATAGTATATAATTTTTGCAATAATACTAATAACCACAAAACAATAATAATAGAATAACAATAATAATAACAATAATAAAACGGATTTTTTTATAATAAATATTATATCATTATCTTAATAGTATCGTTATTACTTAATTATCCCTGTTATAATAATTTATTTTTGCAAGATACTACCAGTTCTACACAATATAATAATGGATGATAATAATACAAAATAATACTAATAACAATATTATAACCACACTAGCATCATTATTTTTATACTATACTTAGTATTATGTATTGTTCTTATTACAGTGTTATAAATAGATTTTTTTTGGCAATACATTCTAATAATTAAGATAATAGTAATAATAATAATAATAATAATAATAATAACAATAATAAGTAATAATAATAAATTAATAATAATAATAATAATAATAATAATAATAATAGTCAAATGTTATCAAATTCTCTTTATTCTCACTTTTACCATCATTATGTTTTTTTTTTTTTTTTTTTTTTTTTTTTTTTATGATGATTAATAACAAATTCTGAGTTAATTATTATTCATTATTACCCTAATTAATTCGCCGAAAATCACCAAAGAAATCGAAAAAAACGTCATTTTGGAAGAGTTTACTTCAAAGGCTATATTTCGCTTAGGATTTTGCCGCCTTTTTCGAACTTTTGGGGAATGTTTTTCTTATACCTTTTTTTATATTACTATATAGGCAACATTCCCGTTATTATTCAACATTATTACATGATTATCATCAATTATTATCGTTATCATACATTATCATTCCTTATCATCATTTTTCATCATCATGGATCACCATTATTGCAATTGATTTAATTCATTATTGAAATTGTTATCATTAGTTATGCAATTATTGGAGTTATAGTATAATCTTGCAAAATACTAATAACCACAACAATAATAATAGTAATAAACATAATAATAACATAATAACGTTTTTTTTTTTTTTTTTTTTCTTTTTAATAATATTTATATCAGTATCTTAATTAGTATCGTTATACTTATATTATTACTGTTATCATAATTATTTTTGCAATATACTACCAGTACAATAATATGATGATAATAATTACAATAATTAAACTAATACAATATTCTAACCACTAGCATCATTATTATTATACTTTATACTTATTAATTATTATGTTATTTATTACAGTTATAAATAGATTTTTTTGCAATAATACTTAATAATTAACGGATAATAGTAAATAATAATAATAATAAGTAAATAATAATAATTAATAATGATAATAATATTAGAAATATTAATTTTAATAATAATAATAATAATAATAAATAATACATAAAATAATAATAATAGTAATAATATTCAAATGTTATCAAATTCTCTTTATTCATCACTTTTACATTCATTTTATTGTTTATGATTAATACAAAAAAAAAAATTTTTTTTTTTGGAATTATTATCATATTATTACCCTATAATTGCCCGAAATCACCAAAGAAACGAAAAAAAAAAAGTCATTTGGAGTATACTCTCCAAAAAGGCTATTTTCGCTAGATTTTGCCCGTGTTTTTTCGACTTTGGGGAATGTTTTTCTTATACCTTTTTTATATTATATATGGACACAATTCCTGTTAGTATCATCATTATTATCAGATTATCATCATATTATCGTTATCATCATTCGTATCATATTATCATATTATCACATCATTATCATCCATTATGCAATTATTATCATCATTATTGCAATTGTTATCATTATTATTGCAAAATTATTGGAGTTATAGTATATATTTTTGCACATAATCTATAACCACAAACAATAATAATAGTAATTAACAATAATAATAACAATAATAATCGATTTTATAATAATTATTTATACATTATCTTAATTAGTATGGTATACTGGTAATATTACTGTGATAATAATTATTTTTGCAATTATACTACCCAGTTACAAATAATAATGATGGATAATAATTACAATATAATACTAATAACAATTATTATAACCCACTTAAGCATCATTATTATTATAATTATAACTTATTATTATTATTGTTATTTATTACAGTTATAATAGATTTTTGGCAAATAATACTAGATAATTAAGATAATAGTAATAATAATAATAATAAGTAATATAATAATAATAATAATAATGAATTAAATAATAATAAGAATAATAATAATAATAATAATAAAAGAATAATAAATAATATTTTCAAATGTTATCAAATTCTCTTTATTCGTCATTTTACATTCATTATTTTATGATTATAACAATTCTGGTAATTCAGTTATATTACCCTAATAATTTACACGAAATCACCAAAGAAACGAAAAAAAACGTCATTTTGGAGTATATTCTCAAAAGGCTATATTCGCAGATTATGCCCGCTTTTTCGACTTTGGGAATGTTTTTCTTAACTTTTTTATATGGATATATGGACCACAATCCTGTTATTATCATCATTATTATCATGATTATCATCAATCATTATCGTTATCATCATCATTATCATCATTATCATTCATTATCATCATCATTAATCATTCATTATGGCAATTATTATCATCATTATTGCAATTGTGATCATTATTATTGCAATTATTGGAGTTAAGGTATAGTATATATTTTTCAAATAATACTAATAACCACAACAATAATAATTAATAACAATTAAATATAACAATAATAACGATTTTATCAATAATATTTAATATCATTATCTTAATAGTATCGTTATTACGTGTAATATTACTGTTATAATAATATTTTTGCAATTATAATACCAGTACAAATAATAATGATGATATAATTACAAATAATACAATACTAATAACAATATTATAACCACTAGCATCATTATTATTATACTTATACTACTATTATTCTTGTTTATTATTACAGTTTATAATAGATTTTTGCAATTAATACTAATAATTAGATAATAGTAATAATAATAATAATAATAATAATAATAATAATAATAATAATAATAATATTCAAATGTTATCAAAATTCTCGTATTCTCACTTTTATCTTACCATCATTAATTGTTATGATTAATACAATTCTGTTAATATTATCATATTACCTAATAATTGCCGAAAGCACAAAGAAATCGAAAAACGTCATTTTGGAGTATATCTCAAAAGGCATATTTCCGCTAGATTTGCGCTTTTTCGACTTTGGGAAATGTTTTTCTTATACCTTTTTTATATGTATATTATGGACACAATTACGGTTATTATCATCATTATTATCATGGTATAATCACTTTATTATCGTATCATATCATTATCATCATTATCATCATGATCATCATCATTATAAGCATTATTGCAATATTATCATCATTATTGCAATTGTTTCATAGATGCAATTATGGAGTATAGTATATATTTTTGCAACTAATACTATACCACAACAATAATAATAGTAATAACAATAAATAAAAACAATATAACGATTTTATAATAATTATTATATCATTATCTTAATTAGTATCAGTTATTACTGTAATTATTTACTGTTATAATATATTTTTGCAATTATAATACCAGTAGAAATAATAATGATGATAAGAATTACAATAATAATAATAATAACAAATTATAACAACTAGCATCATTATTATTTATACTTAGATTATTATTATTATGTTATTACTACAGTATAATAGATTTTTGGCAATAATACTAATAATTAAGATAAAAAGTAATAATATAATAATAATTAATAATAATAATAATAATGATATAATAGAATAATTAATAATTATAATAATAATAATAATAAAATAAAAAAAAAATAAAATAAAAAATTAAAAAAAATAATAATAATAATAATAATAATAATAATATTAATAATATTCAAATTGTTATCATAATTCTCTTTATTCCACTTTTACCCTCATTATGTGTATGATAATACAATTCGGTAATTTATCCCCATTTTATTACCCTAATAATTGCCGAAATCACCAAAGAAATCGAAAAAACGTCATTTTGGAGTATACTCTCAAAAGGCTATATTTCGCTAGATTTTGCCGCTTTTTTTCGACTTTTGGGAAGTTTTTCTTTATACCTTTTTTATATTATATATGGACACCAATTCCTGTTATTATCATCATTATTATCTATGATTATCATCCATTATTATGTTATTCATCATCATTATATCATTATCATAATATCATCATCATTATATCATTATTGCAATTACTATCATTCCATTATTGCAATTGTATCCTATTATTGCAATTATTGGATATAGATATATTTTTGCAATATACTACTTAACCACAACAATAATAATAGTAAATAACAATAATATAACAATAATAAACGATTTATAATAATTATTATATCCAGATCTAATTAGTATCGTTCGTACTGTAAGTATTTAGGTTATAATAATTATTTTGAATTATACTACGAAAAATACAAATAATAATGATGATAATAATTACAATAATAATATCATAACAATATTATAACCACTTAGCATCATTATTATTATACTTATATATTATTATTATGTATTATTCACAGTTATAATAGATTTTTTGTACCAATAATACTAATAATTAAGATAATATTAATAATAATAATAATAATAATAATAATAATAATAATATAATGAATAATAATAATAATAATAATAATATATAATAATAATAATAATAATAATATCAAATGTTATCAAACATTCTCTTTATTCTCACTTTACATCATTATTGTAGGATTAATACAATTCTGGTAATTATATCATTATACCCTAATAATTGCGAAATCACCAAAGAATCGAAAAAAACGTATTTTGGAGTATATTCTCAAAGGCTATATTTCGCTAGATTTTGCCGCTTTTTTTAGACTTTTGGGAATGTTTTTCTTATACCTTTTATATTATATAGGACAAATTCCTGTTATTATCATCATTATTATCATGATTATAATCATTATTATCGTATACCATCCATATAATCATATCCTCATTATCATCATGCATTATCATCATTATTGCAATTATTATCATCATATTGCAATTGTTATCATTATTATTGCAAATTATGAGTTATAGTAATATATTTTGCAATAATATAATAACCAAAACAATACTAATAGTAATACCAATAATAATAACATAATAACGATTTTATAATAATTATTTATATCATTATATTATATTAGTCTCGTTATTACTGTAATTATACATGTTATATAATATTTGTGCAATTATTACTACCATACAAATATAATGATGATAAATAATTACAAGAAAATACTAATAACATAATTTAAACACAAGCATCATATATTCTACTTATACTTATTATTATTATTGTTATTATACAGCACATAATAGATTTTGGCACTAATACTAATAATTAAGATAATAGTAATAATAATAATAATAATAATAACAATAATAATACATAATGATAATAACAATAATAATAATAATAATTAATAATAATAATAATAATAATCATAAAATAATATATTAATAATATTCAAATGTATCAAAATTCTCTTTATTCTCACTTTTTACATCAATTATTGTTAGATAATACAATTCTGGTAAGTATTATCATTATTACCCTAAACAATTGCCGAAATCACCAAAGAAATCGAAAAAAACGTCATTTTGGAGTATACTCTCAAAAGGCTATATTCGCTAGATTTTGCCGCTTTTTCGACGGTTTGGGAATGTTTTTCTTATACCTTTTTATATTATATATGGACACAATTCCTGTTATTATAATCATATTCATCATGATTTATCATCATTTAATTATCGTTATCATGCATCATTATCATATTATCCTCATTATCATTCATCATTATCATCATTATTGCAATGATTATCAAATTATTGCAATTGTTATCATTATTATTGCAATGTTGGAGTTATAGTATATATTTTTGCATAATACTAATAACCACAAACACTAATAATAGTAATAACAATAATTAAAAAAATTTAACAATAATAACGATTTATAATAATTATTTATATCATTATCTTAATTAGTCTCGTTATTACTGTAATTATTACTGTATAATAATTATTTTTGCAATTATACTACCAGTACAAAATAATAAGATGATAATAAGTCAATAATAATACGAGAACAATATTATAACCACTAGCAATCATTATTATTATACTAGATAATTAGTTATTATGATTGTTATTATAAGTTATAATAGATTTTTGGCAATAATACTAAAATTAAGAGAATAGTAAAAAATAAGAATAATAATAATAAAAATAAAATAATAATAATATATAATAATAATAATAATAATAATAATAATAATAATAATAATAATATATTCAAATGTTATCAAAAAATTCGCTTTATTCTCACTGGAACACTCATATTGTTATGATTTTAATAACAATTATGGTAATTATATCATTATTACCATATAATTGCCGAAATCACCAAAGAAATCGAAAAAAAAAAAGTCATTTTGAGTATAATTCTCAAAAGGCTATATTCGCTCGATTTTGCGCTTCTTTCGACTTGGGGAATGAGTTTGCTATACCTTTTTTTAATTATATATGGACAAATTCCTTTTATTATCATCATTATTATCTGATTATCATCTACATCGTATCATCATCATTTCATCATTATCATTTCATTATCATCATCGTATCATCATTATATTGCAATTATATAATTCAATGATTGCAATTGTATTTCATATTATTGCAATTATTGGAGTTATAGTATATATTTTTGCAAAATACTAATAACCCACAACAATAATAATAGTTAATAACAATAATAATAACAATAATACGGATTTTATAATATTATTTATATCATTATCTAATTAGTATCGTTATACTGTAATATACGTTATAATAATTATTTTGCCAATTATACACCAGTACAAATAATAAATGTGATAATAATTACAATAATAATACTAATAACAATATTATACCACTAGCATCATTATATATTATCTTAATTATTATTATTATTGTTATTATTACAGTTTAAAATAGATTTTTTGCAATATACAAAATAATTAAGATAATAGTAATAATAATAATAATAATAAAATAATAACAATTATGAAATATTAATAATGATAATATAATAATAATAATAATATAATAATAATAATAATAATAATAATATATAAAATTTATCAAAATCTCTTTATTCTCACTTTTACCATATTGTTATGATTAATACAATTCTGGTAATTATTTATATTACCCTAATAATTGCCGAAATCACCAAAGAATAAAAAAACTCATTTTGGAGTTACTCTCAAAAGGCTATATTTCGCTAGATTTTCGCTTTTTACAACTTTGGAATGTTTTTCTTAACTTTTTATTTTATATGAACAATTCCTTTAATACATTTTATCTTTATTCATTTTTAACTTTATCATTACATTATCACATTCATTTATTATCATCATTTATCTATATTATTGCAATTATTTTCATCATTATGAATTGTTATCATTTATTTCAATATTGAGTTATATATAATATTTTGCAATAATACTAATTAACAATACAATAATAATGATAACATATAATATAAATAATAACGATTTATAATAATTATTTATATATTATCTTAATTAGTATTAACTAATTATACTGTTATAATAATTATTTTGAATATACTACCAGTACAAATAATAATGATTATAATAATTAAATAATAATACTAATAACAATATTATAACCACTAGCATCATTTCTTATTATTTATATTATTATTATTGTTATTATTACAGTATATAATATGATTTATTGGCATATAATATAATAATTAAATAGATAATAATAATAATAATAATATAATAATAATAATAATAATAATAATTAATAATATAATAATAATAAATGTATCAAAATTCTTAATTCTCACTTTTACCAATCATTATTGTTATGATTAATATCAATTATTGAATATTATTCATTATTACCTAATAATTGCCGAAATCACCAAAGAAATCGAAAAAACGTCATTTTGGAGTATACTCTCAAAAGGCTATATTTCGCTAGATTTTGCCGCCTTTTCGAACTTTTTGGGGCAATGTTTATCTTATACATTTTCTATATTATATATGACACAATTCCCTGTTATATCAGCATAGTATATGATTATCATTCATTCATTTACGTCTATCATTAAGCATTATCATCATTCTCATCATTATCATCATCATTTATCATCATTATTGCAATTATTATCATCATTATTGCAATTGGTATCATTATTATTTCAAGTATTGGGAGTATAGTATAATATTTTTGCAATAATACTAATAACAACAACAATAATAATAGTAATAACAATAATGAATAACAATAATAACGATTTCATAATATTATTTATATCATTATCTTAATTAGTATCCCCCGTTATTACTGTAATTATACTGTTATAATAATTATTTTTGCAATTATACTACCAGTACAAATAATAATGATGATATAATTACAAATAATAATACTAATAACAATATTATAACACTAGCATCATTATTATTATTACTTATTACTATTATTATTATTGTTATTATTACAGTTATAATAAGATTTTTTGGCAATAATACTAAAATTAAGATAGAGTAATAATAATAATATAAATATAATAATAATAACAAAATATAATAATAATAATAATAATAATAATATACATAATAAAATTATAAATAAAATTCAAATGTTATCAAAATTCTCTTTATTCTCACTTTTTTACCAATTCATTATTGTTATGATTAATAACAATTGTGTGTAAGTATTATTCATTATAACCTAATAATTGCCGGAAATCACCAAAGAAATCGAAAAAAACGTCTTCATTTTGGAGTCTATTATCAAAAGGGCTAATATTTCGCTAGATTTTGCGCTTTGTCGACTTTGGGATGTTGTTCTTAACCCTTTTTTATATTATATATTGACACAAATCCGTTCTATCATTCATTATTATCATGATTATCATAATTATTATGGTTATCAATATCATTATCATCATTATCATATTATCATCATCATTCTCATCATTATTGCAATTATTATCATCATTAATGCCAATTGTTCTCATTATTTATTGCAATTATTGGGAGTTATAGTATATATTTTTGCAATAATAATAATACCACAACAATAATAATAGTAATAACAATAATAATAACAATAATAACGATTTAATAATAATTATTTTATGATTATCTTAATTAGTATTCGTTATTTTACTGGAATATTACCTGTTATAATTAATATTTTCGCAAATATACTCCCCCCTCCCCCCCCCCCCCCCCCCCCAGTACAAAATATATGATGATAATAATTACCATAATAATATAATAAACAATATATAAACCACTAGCATCATTATTATTATACTTATTACTTATTTATTATTATTGTCATTGTATTCAGTTATAATAGATTTTTTGGCATAATACTAATAATTAAGATAATAGTAATAATAATAATAAAATATAATAAATAATAATAATAATTATAATAATAATAATAATAATAATAATAATAATAATAATAATAATAATAATAATAATTAATAATAAAAAGAATATTTTAATATATTTCAAATGTTATCAAAATTCTCTTATTCTCACTTTTACCACATTATTGTTATGATTAAACAATTATGGTAATTAGTTATTTCATATTACCCTAATAATTGCCGGAAAAATCACCAAAGAATCGAAAAAAACGTCATTTTGGAGTATTTACTTCTCAAAAGGCTATATTTCGCAGATTTTGCCGCTTTTTGTCGACTTTTGGGAATGTTTTTCTTATACCTTTTTTATATTATATATGGACACAATTCCGGTTATTATCATCATTATTATCCTTGATTATCATCATTATTATCGTATTCATCATATTATAGCATATCATCATTATCATCATTCATTATCATCATTATTGCAAGTATATCATCATTATTGCAATTGTTTCATATTATTGCAATTATTGGAGTTATAGTATATATTTTGCCAATAATACTTAATAACCACCACAAAAATATAGTAATAAACCATAATAATAACAATATAACGATGTTATATAATTATTTATATGCATTATCTTAATTTAGTCATCGTTTATTACCTGTAATATACTGTTATAATAATTATTTTTGCAATATACTACCAGTACAAATAATAAGGTGATAATAATTACAATAATAATTACTAATAACAAATATTATAACCACTAGCATCACATTATTATATACGATAATTATTATTATTATTGTTATTATTACAGTCTATAATAGATTTTTTGGCACTAATACTAATAATGAAGATAATAGTATAATAATAATAATAATAAAATAATAATAATAATAATAATAATAATGAATAATAATAATAATAATAATTAATAATAAAAAGAATAATATTCAAATGTATCAAATTCTCTTTATTCTCACTTTTACATCATTATTGTTATGATTAAACCAATTCTGGTAATTATATCATTATTACCCTTAATAATGCCGAAATCACCAAAGAAATCGGAAAAAAACGTCATTTTGGAGTATTATTCTCAAAAGGCTTATTCGCTAGGATTTTGCCGCTTTTTCCGCTTTGGTGAATGTTTTTCTTATACCTTTTTATATTATATATGGACACAATTCCTGTTATTATCATCATATTATCATGATTATCATCATTATTATCGTTATCATCATATTATCATCATTATCAGCATTATCATCATCATTATCAGCATTATTGGCAATATTATTCATGTACTTGTCAATTGTTATCATTATTATTGCAATTATTGGAGTGATAGTATATATTTTTGCAATAAACTAATAACCCACAAAATAATAATAGTAATAACAAAATTAATAACAATAATAACGATTTTATAATAATTATTTATAATCATTATCTTAATTAGTATAGTTATTACTGTAATTATTACTGTTATAATAATATTTTTGCAATTATACTACCAGTACAAAAATAATAATGATGATAATAATTACAATTAAATAATACTAATAAACAATTATTATAAACCACTAGCATCATTATTATTATACTTATACTTATTATTATTATTGTTAGTATTACAGTTATAATAGAATTTTTTGGCAATAATACTAATAAATTAAGCATACTAGTAATAATAAGAATAATAATTAATAATAATAATCAATAATGATAAATAATAATAATACTAATCATAATAATAATAATACTAATAATAATAATAATAATAATAATATTAATAATTATTCAAATGTATCAAAATTCTCTTATTCTTACTTTACCTCATTATTGTGCATGATTAATACAATTCTGGTAATTATTATCATTATTCCCTATAATTGCCGAAATCACCAAAAAGAACATCGCAAAAAACGTCATTTGGGTGTAGACTCTTCAAAAGGCTATATTTCGGCTAGATTTTGCCGCTTTTTCGGACTTTTGGGAATGTTTTCTTATAACCTTTTTTTATATTATATATGGACACAATTCCTGTTATTATCATCAGTATTATCAGGAGTATCATCATTATTATCGTTATCCTCATCATTATCATCCAGATCATCATTATCATTCATCATTATCATCATTATTGCAATTATTATCATCATTCTGCAATTGTTATCATATTATTGCAATTATGGAGTTATAGTAATATTTTTGCAATAATACTAATAACCACAACATAATAATAGTAATAACAATAATAATAAACAATATAACACGATTGTATAATAATTATTGATACATTATCTTAATTAGTATCGTTATTACTGTAATTATTACTGTTATAATAATTATTTTGCAATTATACTACAAGTACAAATAATCAATGATGATAATAATTACAATAATAATACTAATAACAAATATTATAACCACTAGCATCATTATTAGTGTATACTTATAATTATTATTATTATTGTTAGTATTACAGTTATAATAGATTTTTTTGGCAATAATACTAATAATTAAGATAATGTAATAATAATAATAAATAATAATAAATAATAATAATAATAATAATAATCTAATAATAATCATAATAATAATAATAATAATACTAATAATATTCAAATGTTATCAAATCTCTTTATTCTCACTTTTACCATCCATTACTGGTTATGATAAATACAATTCTGGTACTTATATCAGTATTACCCTAATTAATTGCCGAAATCACAAAGAAAAATCGAAAAAACGTCATTTTGGAGGATATTCTCAAAAGGCTATATTTCGGCTAGCAGATTTTGCCGCTTTTTCGACTTTTGGGAATGTTTTTCTTATACCTTTTTTATTATTATATCTGGACACAATTCGTTATTATCATCATTATTATCATGATTATCATCATTATTACGTTATCATCATCATTATCATCATTATCATCATTATCATCCATCATTATCACTTCATTATTGGAAATTATTAATCATCATTATTGCAATTGTTATCATATTATTGCAATTATGGAAGTTATAGTATATATTTTTGAATTAATACTAATAACCACAAAATAATAATAGTAATAACAATAATAATAACAATAATCACCGATTTTTATAATAATTATTTTATATCATTATCTTAATTAGTATCGTTATTTACTGTAATTATTACGTTATAATAATATTTTTAGCAAATTATACTACCAGTACAATAAATAATGATGATAAATAATTACAATAATAAATGACTAATAAAACAATATTATAACACTAGCATCATTATATTTATACTATATACTTATTATTATTATTGTTATTATTACAGTTATAATAGATTTTTGGCAATAATTACTAATAATAAGATAATAGTAATAATATATAATAATTAATAATAAATAATAATAATAATGATAATAATAATAAATTAATAATAATAATAATAATAATATAATAATAATAATAATTAATAAAAATTAATAATATTCAAATGTTATCAAAATTTCTTTTATTCTCACTTTACCATAAGTATTGTTATGATTAATACAATTCTGGTAATTATATCATTATTACCCTCATAATTGCCGAAATCACCAAAGAATCGAAAAAACGTCCATTTTGGAGTATACTCTCAAAAGGCTATATTTCGCTAGATTTGCCGCTTTCGACTTTTGGGAAATGTTTTTCTTATACCTTTTGTTAGAGTATAGATGGACACAATCCTGTTATATCATCATTATTATCATGATTTATCATCATTATTATCGTTATCATCATAATTATCATCCATTATCATCATTATCATCAATCATATTCATCATTTATTGCAATTATATCATCATATTGCAATTGTTATCATATATTGCAAGATTGGAGTATAGTATATATTGTGCAATAATACTAATAACAACAAACAATAATAATAGTAATAACAATAATAATAAACAATAATAAAGATTTATAATAATTATTTATAGCATTATCTTAATTAGTATCGTTCTTACTGGAATTATTAATGTATAAAATTATTTTTGCAAGCTACTACCGTACAAATAATAATGTGATAATAATTACAATAATAATACTAATAACAATATTATAACCAACTAGCATCATTATATTATACTTATACTTATTATTATTATTGTTATTAATTACAGTTATAATAGATTTTTTGGCAATAATACTAATAATTTAAGATAATAGTAATAATAATAATAATAATAATAATAATAATAATAAAATAATAATAATAATTAATAATAATAATAATAATAAAATAATAATTTATAATAATATTCAAAGTTATCAAAATTCTCTTTATCTCACTTTTACCATCATTATTGGTATGATTAATACAATCTGGTAATTATATAATTATTACCTAATAATTGCCGAACACCAAAGAAATCGAAAAAAGTCATTTTGGAGTAATATTCTTCAAAAGGACTATATTTCGGCTAGATTTTTGCCGCTTTTTCGACTTTTGGGAAGTTTTGCTCTTATACCTCTTTTTATATTATATATGGACACAATTCTGTTAATTATCATCATTGTATCATGATTATCATATTATTAGCGTTATCATCATCATTATCATCATTCTCATCATTGATCATCATCATTCACATCAATTATTGCAATTATTATCATCATATTGCAATTGTTATCATTAGTATTGCAATTATGGAGTCTATAGTATATTATTTTTGCATTAATACTAATAACACACAATAAAATAGTAATAACAAATAATAAAAACAAAATAACGATTTTATACTAATTATTTATATCATTATCTTAATTAGTATCGTTATTTACTGTAATATTACTGTTATAATAATTATTTTTGCAATTATTACTACCATATAGTACAAATAATAATGATGAAAATAATTACAATAATAATACTAATAACAATATTATAACCACTGCATCATTATTATTATCTTAGACTTATTATTATTATGGTATTTATTACAGTGATAATAGATTTTTTGGCAATAATATCTAATTAATTAAGATAATAGTAATAATAATAATAATAATAATAATAATAATAATAATAATAATAATAATAAATAATACTAATAATAATAATATTAATAATATTCAATGTGATCAAAATTCTCTTTATTCTCACTTTTACCCATCATTATTGTATGATTAATACAATTCTCGGTAATTTATTATCAGTTATACCCTAATAATGCCGAAAATCACCAAAGAAATCGAAAAAAAAACGTCATTTGAGTTACTATCAAACAGGCTATATTTCGCTAGAGATTTGCCGCTTTTCGACTTTGGGAATGTTTTTCTTATACTTTTTTATATTATATAGGACACAATTCCTGTTATATCACATTATTACATGATTATCATCATTATTATCGTTATCCATCATCAATTATCTCATTATCATCATTATCTATCATTCATTACCATCATTATTGCAATTATTATCATCATTATTGCAATTTTATCATTATTATTGCAATTATTGAGTTATAGTATAATCTTTGCAATAATACTAATAACCACAACAATAATAATAGTAATAACAATAATAATAACACTAATACGATTTCTAACTAATTAGTTATATCATTATCTTAATAGATCGTTATTACTGTAATTATTACTGTTATAATAATTAATGTTGCAATTATACTACCAGTACAAAAATAATGATGATAATAAATTACAATAATAATACTCATCACAATAATTATAAACACTAGACATCATATTATTATACTATACTAGATATTAGTTATGTTATTATTACAGTTATAATAGATTTTTTGGCAATAATACTAATAATTAAGATAATAGTAATAATAATATAATAATAATAAAATAATAATCATAATAATAATAATAATATTAATAATAATAATAATAATAATAATAATTATAATAATAATTCAAATGTTATCAAAATTCTCTATTCTCACTTTTACATCATTATGTTATGATTAATACAATTCTTGGTTAATTAGTATCATTATTAACCCTAATAATTGCCGAAATCACCAAAAGAAATCGAAAAAAAAAACGTCATTTTGGAAGTATCTCAAAAGCTATATTTCGCTAGATTTTGCCGCTTTTTCGACTTTTGGGAATGTTTTTCTATACCTTTTTTATATTATATCATGGACAGAATTCCTGTTATTATCATCATTATTATCCTGATTATCCTCATTATTATCGTTATCATCATTCATTATATCATTATCATCCCATTATCATCATCATTATCCCATTATTGCAATTATATCATCATTATTGCAATTTGGTTATCATTATTATTGCAATTATTGGAGTTATAGTATATATTTTTGGCAATAATTACTAATAACACAAACAATAATAATAGTAATAACAATAATAATAACAATAATAACGATTTATAATAATTATTTATATCATTATCTTAATTAGTATCGTTATACTGTAATTATTTACTGTTATAATAATTATTTTGGCAATTATACTACCAGTACCAAATAATACTGATGATAATAATTACAATAAATAATACGAATAACAATATTATAACCACTAGCATCATTATTATTAAAATTATACTTATATATTATTGTTATTATTACAGTTAATAGATTTTTTGCAATAATACTATAACTAAAATATAATAATATAATACAATAATAATAATAATAATAATAAATAATAATAATATAATAATAATATAATAATACATATATAATATTATTAAATGTTATAAATTCTTTTATTCATTTACCATACATTATTGTTATGATTAATACAATTCTGGTAATTATATCATATACCTAATTAATTGCCGAATATCACCAAAGAAATCAAAAATAGATATTTTGGAGTAATACTACTAATAAGTATAATATTAGATTTTGCCGCTTATTAACTTTTGGGAATGTTTTCTTATTTTATTAATTATATATGTAACAATTCTGTATATTATCATATTCAATATTATAAATCATCATTATTTCATCATTATCATCATTATTCATTATCATTCATCATATTAATTATTGCAATTATTATCATCTTATTAATTGTATCATATTATGCAATATTGAGTTTAGTATATTTTTTAAAATATTCTAATTAACCACACATATAATATTTATAATAACAATAATAAATTTTATATAATTATTTATATCATTTTATTATATCGTTATTACTGTAATTTTACTGTTATAATATTATTTTTGCAATTCTACTACCAGTACAAATAATATATTAATAATTACAATAATAATACTAATAACATATTATAATACATTATATTCATTGTATATTATTATTATTATTATTATTACAGTATAAATTTTTTGGCAATAATACTAATAAATAAGATAATAGTAATAATAATAATAACAAAAATAACATAATAATAATAATATTTTAAATAATTATAATATATGTTATATAATAATAATTATTATAATATTAAATTGTTATCAAATTCATTTATTCTCATTTATCCACATATTATTAATGATTAATACAATTCTGTAATTATTATCATTATTCCCTAATAATTGCCGAAATCATCAAAGTATTCAAAACGTCATTTTGGATTATACTCTAAAAGCTATATTTCGCTAGATTTTGCCGCTTTATTCGACTTTGAATGTTTATTCTAATAACCTTTTTATATATATATGGACACAATTCCTGTTATTATCATCATTATTATCATATTATCATCATTATATCGTTATCATCATCATATATCATCATTATCATCATTATCATCATCATTATCATCATTATTGCAATTATTATCATCATTATTGCAATTTTATCATATTATTGCAATTATTGGAGTTATAGTATATTTTTTTGCAATATACTATAACACAACAATTAATAATAGTAATAAACACTAATAATAACAATAATAACGATTTATATATTATTTATATCATTATTTTAATTAGTATCTTTTTTTCTGTAGTTATTACTGTTATAATAATTATTTTTGCAATTATACTACCAGTACAAATAGAATGATGATAATAATTACAATATAATACTAATAACAATATTATAACCACTAGCATCATTATTATATATACTTATATTTATTTATTATCAGTTATTATTTTTTAATACTATAATATTAGTTTTTAATAATATAATAATATAAAATTAATAATAAATAATAATAATAATAATAATATAATAATAATAAAATAATAATAAA